>NC_140962.1:133025881-133093381 GCF_056783735.1 Eptatretus burgeri
AGCTTTGCTCAGTGAAATCATCCATAATATTCAAAATTAGAGGCACCACCAACTTGTATAATTGCTCAGCGAGCAAGGCTCCGGTCCAGCTTGAGCCCAGTTGAAGTTGGTGGTGCCTCTAGTTTTGAATACGGATCTGGATCTTCCCAACCACAACCAGTTTTTGTGATCAGACACCACAAGCCGATACTACTTCCCAGTGCAATCAAAATATCTTGGAAAAAATACATATATATATATAGACGGATTCCAGGCATCAAGGCCTCAATTCCCAGCATGTTCTTGCCCTCAATGCCTCAATGCACACACTGCATGCAGTTCTTGTCGCGGTGACCTTTCATTTGTTCACTCCGATATGTCGGACATAATATGGTATTGTCAAAATAAAGAGCAGGAGTTCGACTTCTGACCAAGATGAAGGTTGTTCTCAAGGTTTAACAATGTTTACATCGTCATCTTTGTTCCTTATTTTTAAACTTCGACTCTAAATGGATCAGGTGTCCGAACATTGTGAGTGTGAGTGTGTGTGTCATACTTTTTGTGTCTATTAATTACGTACATCTATTAATTAATTATGAACGATTGGAATGTACCTTTTGACCCTTTAGACTGCTTAGACCCCTTCGACCTTTGAAGATACTTTCAGACCCTGAATACCCAAAAGGATCCTAAAGACCTTTAACACCCAAAAGACCCTGAGGACTTAAAAGACAAAGAAGACCCTGAGGACCCAAAAGATCCAGATGACCCAAAAGACCCAGATGACCCCAAATACACCGAAGACCCAAAAGGCCCATAAGACCCTGAGGACCCAGAGGACCCAAAAGACCCTGAGTTTCCAAAGACCCAAGTGACCCAAAAGTCCTCAAGGACCTAAAAGACCCAGAAGATCCAAAAGACCCAAAGGACCCCAAAAAAACCCAAATACCCACAGAACCCAAAATATGCAAAAGTCCCAAAAGACCAAAAAGTTCCTGAGGACCCAGAGAACCCCAAAGACTCTGAAGATACAAAAGACCCTGAAGACCTAAAAGGCCCATGTGACCCAAACGTCCCCAAGGACCTAAAAGTCCCAGAGGACCCAAAAAACCCCAAATACCCTGAGAACCCAAAAGACACAAAAGTCCTGAGGACCCAAAAGACCCAAAAGTTATTGAGGACCCAAAATACCCAAAAGTCCCCAAGGATCCAAAATACCCAGATGACCCTGAGAATCCAAAAGAACGAGATGACCCAGAAAACCCAAAAGACCCCAAGGACCCTAAAGACCCACAATACCCATAAGACCCTGTGGACCCTTTAAGACTCCACTATAAATGGATGAGTTGTGTGTAAGTTTTTGGTGAGTATTAATTACATACGTCTATTAATTAATTACATTCCAGTGGGATGTACCTTTTGACCCTTTAGACTGCTGAGGCCCCTTTGACCTTTGAAGACCCTTTAAGACATCCAAGACCCCTAGGACCACCAAGACCCTGAAATTACTCTAATAATTATTATTACTCGGGTTCCAAGGCTTCCAGGCTGGGAAACCTATTGTTTTTGTTCAAACTATCAAAAATGCCTGAGGCCGTGAAGACCATTGAAAATTTGGTCCAATGGACCAACACACCCCCAAGTTAAGTAAAATGGAGGAAGTCTACAAATGGTTGATTGAGGTATGCTAAATAAATTGAGGTATAAACCTTGCTGGGGAGCAAGGAGAAGCTGATGTTTCCAGCATTAACCCTCCTTTTGCTCTGATGAAGGGGCATTTGACCCTCTTTTGCTCTGATTAAGGGTTAACGCCTGAAAATGTCAGCTTCTCCTTGCCTCCCACAGTGGTTGGCAATGTGCTGTGGATTTCTACTTGTTCACCAATCCAGACCGACCCCAACCTTCACGAGCAAGGCTACTTCTTTTGTCTACATTGAGTGTGTCTATGCAGTACTTATGACATAATCCAAAGTTGTTTTTCCTCCTGGTGTTTTTGGGAAATACTCGTATATCTTACTGTTGAAACATTGAGGCTTACACAAAATGCGAAAGAATTATACACTAATACTTAAAAACAGAGGGCTGCCAGCGTACAGGTATGCACCCTCTCCTCCAAGCTGTCTAGCCTGGGTTCAAACCCTGAGCCAGCTATAAACTGTCATCCCGGTGATTCATCAATGTGTGTGCCATCCCTCGGATGGACGTTAAACTGCGCGTCACATCTGTCGGCATTAGTTGGTGGACATTAAAGATCTCGGGGTGTCCTTCGCAAAGAGTAGGCGAGCTATCTCCATCATCCTGAACAGATTTCAAATTCGTGCCCTAACTACTGCTCGGAGAGGATGGCAAACAGCCCAGCACGACCCCAAGCCTAGAAAGTGCTTTGGTAGAACCAACGCCCTGTATGTAACACAGAGTATGTGAGATGTATCAGTAGTTTATGATAATGCATGCATACATGGGTGCACCGGTGCGTGGTTAAGCAGAGTCGTGGGACCCACCCATGTTCCGATGCTGTGCTGCTGTGCTGTGTTTTGCCCGTGTTCGAATTAAACCTGTTGTTCTCACTTCAAAGCCTTTGTCCCTGTCCATTGAGTACATGACAGTGGCGACGCAGATGTCTTTGTGCATCGGCATGTTGCAAGAATATGCAGTGGGGGATGATTGGGAAAACTATACCGATCGTATGCCTGGTGTTGGCTTAATGGTTAGGGTGGTGGGCTTAGGATCCGAGTATCCTGAGTTCAAATCCCACTCGGCTGTTGAATTAATACCAGGTGGGGTTGACTCTGCCTGTCATCCTTCCGAGGTCGGCAAAATGAGTGCCAGCATGCTGGTATCCTGTGTCGGAGTGGCGACCCGTCCAGGATTGCACCCAATAGCCAAGGAGACTGCTTCGGCAGCACCAACGCTCTGCACAGAGTATGGTCCCAGTGGATGGATACCGATCGTCTGAAGCAGTACTTCGTGGCAAACAAAATGGACACCGAGGAGGACGCTGAAAGGTGGCGAGCTGTATTACTGACCGTTTGTGGCGCCCCGACGTAAGTCTCATCAAAGATCTTCTTTCCCCAGCGAAACCTTCTGACAAGTCGGAGGAAGAGCTCGTCAATCTCGTAAAAAGACATTATCACCATAAACCGGGTAAGATGGTCTCGAGATATCGATTTTATACCCACCATCATCAAGATGGTCAGTCAGTATCCTAGTTCATGGCTGATTTACGCCGACTCGCCGAACATTGTGAGTTCACAGATAAACTCGAAGAGATGTTACGTGATTTCTTTATAATAGGCATCAATGACTACTCAATTCTGCGGAAACTCCTTCCTCAATCTGATCCCAATTTGGCTAAAGTCATGGAAATAACCACTGTGTGTATACAAGCTGCCGAGAGCCTGCGTGTGGTCTCTAAAAAGTCAAAAGTTATCCAGCATGACCCATCGGTTAACAAGGTAACCTTTGGCTACAATCAAAAGTGTTTTAGCAAGCCAACAAATTAATTTCCACCTCCTGACATTTCTGAATCTACACGGAAGGTTGGGATAACTTGTGGGCGTTGTGGTGGTAATCATCAAGCTTTCCAATGTCGATATAGGAATTATACCTGTGACAACTGTGGTAATCAGGGACACGTGAAGTGTCGTTGTTCTCGAACCAAGTCGAAGAACTTGTGTCCTGCTTATCACATTGGGGTGAACCCTGATGCAGCGGACAAAGCTTGCATCCGAGAGTTATGTGAAGAACTTTATGAGGTTTTCTCTGTTGGAACAATTATAGTTGATGTAACAATCGATAAGATCCCAGTGAGGATGGAAGTTGACACCGGTGCTTTCAGTTCAATTATGAGTGAGAGCAAGTTCACTTCCATCTACCCTCCGAGAAAGGCTCCCCAACTCCGGCCTGTATCTACTGACTTGAGAACATACACCAAGGAGGTGGTTCCTGTAGTTGGCTCAGCTAACGTAACTGCAGGATATGGAAACAGCACTCATGTTCTACCACTACTGATTGTGCGTGGAGAAGGACCAACCCTCTTTGGCCGAGATTGTTCACATCACTCCAATTAAGTCTGATTATTTGTAACCAGAGTCTCCAACTCTGATGCTGGATCTGATACCATACTCAACAAGTACCCTGGCCTGTTCAGTGATGGTGTTGGCACTTTTGCAGGGCCCAAAGTGAGGATTCATGTTTCTGCAGATGCTCAGCCATTGTTCCATAAGGCTAGACCTGTGCCCTACATGATGCGATCAATGATCGAATGTGAGCTTGACCGCCTGCAGAGTAAGGGCATCATCTCACCAGTCGAGCACTCTGACTTGGCAGCACCTTTCATTCCAATACACAAAGCAGATGGAACAGTGTGCATTTGTGGGGACTACAAAACGACGATCAACCGCTATTCAAAGCTGGATGGCGACCCTTTGCCCAAAGCAGAGGATCTGTTCACCAATATCATGGGTGGCCAGACATTCGCTAAGCTTGACCTGACCAATGCCTATGCTCAAATGGAACTGGATGATGATTCCAATCCCAATACATGCATCAACACTCATCAAGGACTCAAACATGTACAACAGATGCCCATTTGACATACGCTCTGCTGCACCAATCTTCCAACGTAAGATGGAGACATTGTTGAAAAATGCACCAAAGACAGTCGTATTCCATGATGACAGACTAGTGACTGACAAGTCACAACATGAACACCCCCAAGAACCTAAACAAAGTCCTCAATCAGCTGTCAGGCGTGAGACGTGCACCTTCATGGCACATGAAGTTGAACACCTGGGTCATCAAATCTCCTGTCAAGGCATTTTGCCATCTTCGAGCAAAGTTGAAGCAATTGTGAATGCACCAATGCCGCAAAACATTTCAGAACTTCATGCATTCCTGGCTATGTTGACCTACTTTGGTAACCTCCTGCCTCAACTAACCACAACCTTCGAGCCTCTGCATCTTCTCCCCAGGAAAGGCGTTGTCTGGAAATGGGAAGCTGCCCAAACAAGAGCGTTCAAGGCTGATAAAACCATGCTGTCCTCGCCGTTACTTGTTCATTACCACCCGTCAAAGGAACTTATTCTCAGTTATGATAGCTCTTCATATGGCATTGGGTGTGCATTGTTGCAAACAAATGTAACCGATAATCTCCAGCCTGTTGCGTATGCATCTCAAACCCGATCTGACACTGAACGTCGCTATGTTCAAGTAGAACGAGAGGCGTTAGCGTGTGTCTGGGGCACCTTAAAGATGCACCAATATGTCTTTGGAAGACATATTACCATTGAGACTGATCACAAACCCTTGTTAGGTCTCCTGGGAGAAACCAGAGCCATTCTGCCCACATTATCAGGTCGTGTACAACGTTTGGCGTTGAACCTTGCCGGTTATGACTATTCATTGGTTTACCGCCCGGGTAAGGAAATGTACTGTGCCGATGCGCTCAGTCGCTTGTCGCTTCCCGTAACCATCCCAGAACCTCCACAATCTAGTGATATCATTCATCTCGTGGCTAACGTCATTCACGATGAGGCGCCCGTAACCGCGAAGCAGATTGCTTGTGCTACCAATAGCAATCCAGATTTGTCACAAATTAAAGGCTGTGCTATGTCAGGTAATTGGGCATCACTACCGGAAGGGGCGAAACCGTACCTCATCCGAAAGGATGAGCTCTCTATTGATGCAGACTGCCTGCTTTGGGGTATCTGAGTGATAATTCCACCAAAACTCCGCAGGAAAATTATCAGTGAACTCCACAATGCTCATCCAGGCATTGTCACCATGAAGCCTATTGCCCGAGCCCATGTTTGGTGGCCTGGTTTGGACAGTGACATTGAGTGCAGTGCACACCATTGTTACACTTGTCAAGCCCATGCCAAGACACCACCACAGTCTCCATTGGCAATGTGGTCATGGCCATCAAAACCATTGTCCAGACTACACATCGACCATGCTGGTCCATTTCAAGGGAAGCTTTTCCTTATCACAGTTGATGCCCACTCCAAATGGATTGAAGCTCTCCTGTTGCCATCCTCATCCTCTGCTGAAACAACTGAAGCTCTACATACCATGTTCACACAACATGGTATTCCAAACTCCATTGCATCAGACAATGGATCGTCATTTACGAGTTCAGAGTTTCAGAACTTTTGTAAAATGAATGGCATTAAGCACAACACATGTGCCTCCTACAGACCTGCCAGTAATGGTCAAGCCGAACGTGCTGTTCAGATCATCAAGAACGGTTAAAGCCACGTCAAGGAAGGCTCCATTCAATCTCGTCGAACTCGTGTGTTGCTCAACTACCACACCAGACCACATCAAACCACCGGTCGCTCACCTGTCAAGCTTCTGATGGGTCATGAATTAACAACACGGTTTCATTAGTACACCCGGACATTACGGTCCAGGTTGAGAATAACAAGTATCGACAGAAACGTGATCACGACCAAATGACTGTGTTCCCCAACTTCCAGATCAATGATCCTGTATACGTGTTGAACTCCGGATGTGGAACCAAGTGGTTATCTGGCATCGTTATCGATAATATTGGTAAAATGATGTTTTTTGTGAAGTTGTATGACGGTAGATGCATGCGTAAACATGTTGACCAACTCAGGTTACGTCATGGGGAGCCAAACATTGAACCGGTTCAAGTGCCTTTGACACCCACTCCTGTATTAACACCACCTGCGTTTGATGTATCAGTAGTTTATGATAATGCATACATACATAGGTGTGCCAGGGGGTGGTTAAGCAGAGTCATGTGACCCACCCATGTTCGGATGCTGTGCTCTGCAGTGCTGTGTTGTGCCCGTGTCCAAATTATACCCGTTGTTCCCACTTCCGAGCCTTCGTCCCTGTCCATCGAGTACATTACAGTATGGTACATCGGGACTGAGAGAGGTGGCTGGGGTCGTGATGCAGCTCTGGTGATCCTAAAAGGCAGGCAGATTGAGTTTCTATCTTATTTTACTCTCAATGTTATTCCCATAATATTTATTCATTTATATGCAGCCTTTCCCTTGGCTGTGTGCACCGGCGCATCAAACAGGCGTAAGGCTTTGGCAAAGACTTCTCCATCATGAGCTGATGAAATCTCAGGCCCCGTGGGCCCGGTTTGCATGCTTGCATACTCATTGTGTACCGCGTGGCCAACAGAGGGTGCATGCATGAGCGCACGCATTTGGAGCTCCTCAATTCAAATTCAGCAACATCTTCAAGAAAACTAGGCCAGGTCTTTCACGAACCGGCTGGCGAGGCATGACGTTTGACTAAGGTTAGTGCAAGAATTTTCAATTTGGCTTTGGTGTCGGTGTTAGCTCACCGAGAACATCACTAATGCAGTCAAAAACCTTTTCTCGAGCAACGGGTAGATGATGCGTCAAATTACTCACAAGGCGGAGAGAAAAGTGTTTGATCACGCACCTACTGCCATTACCTGTTGACAGTCTCTTTGCAATAATCTTTTCAGTCTCTTTCTCTTTTCCTAAAATTGACCAGCAAGATTTCTAAACTCAGCTTCTCAATTGCTAAAACTAGAGTTTTACAGATTTTTGTAAAAAAAAATTTTCAGATGGATGGGTCTAAAGTCTTTTCCTGAGTAATTTGATGACAACAACAAAATAATCTTCCTTTTCATATTCAACGTCTATAAGAATACGAGCAGACAACCCAGCTCTACCGGGCTGTTGTAAGGGAATTCGTTCCCAGTAGAGTGTGGAATATTTAGGGAATTTGCTCGGAATGTATGTGAGTGCATTGTGATTGCATTCTTTTGTATGTCTCACATGTGCATGAAAAGAAAGTGGAAGCGTAAGTAAGGAGTCCCAGTTTCTCCGTAAAGTAAAATGATGGAAACGTAATGCTACGTTCACAGAATTGACTTAATAGTTTGAGGTTACATTTTTGTGTTAATGCTCAGAGTCGTTGGTCTTTTTTGAAAACCATGTACACCACGTGCGCAACAAGAATGCACATAACTCATAATTGGGCAAATATCAATGTTTGTAAACCTCCACATGCACTGTGTGGACTCAGGAGCTCTTAAATGATGTATCATTCAGCATTGTACGTGCTGTGGTTACGATGTTTACCCCGTTCAGACGCAATCGTGCAACTTGTCCATTTATATAGGTACAAGCAAAAGTATCCATCCTCGGTGGCGGGAAAAGTTTAAGATAATATATTTAAATTATTCCCTGGACTTTAAATAGGTCGATTGTTTTGCACTCTTGGTTTCATTCTGAGCCGAAGCTCTGAGCTACTTATACCGCCCGCCACAAAATGGTGGTGCAACATCGGACGGCGGAGGTTGATTTTGTCGAAAAAAAGGGCAAAATATCGCTTACAAAACTAAATTTGGCATCAACATTATTCATGCCTGTTCTCCCATCATTTCAAAAGTGAATTTTGAGCTTTGCAAACGCAGCACGGGAAGCGGCCGCCGTAAATGGGAGACAGACAAATGCACGGACAGACACCACGGTTCACAATATATAATAGATAGACGAAGATAAGGCATTAGTTGAGGCTGATTGTGGAATTTCATTCATTAACCTGTTAGGTCGTGAAAGTGTTTTTGAAAAGTCCATCCTCCATGTTAATAGCTCGTGCAGAATTGTCAGTACCATGGAAGCTTGCATTGGATAGGCCAAAGTCAATGTTTAATCTCCTTAACATATGATGCCTTTCCATGAGAATAAAAAAACACATTATAACACGACATCCATCAATGCCATTGCCCCTTTTATTTACTCACCCCAATGAAGGGAGAGTTTGAGTGATCAGTGGGAAAAGAAAATGATTAAAACACAAAGGCCCTGAAGGAATGACGAGAATAATCGATCCCTGGCAAACCTTATTTGCCTGCAGTCCAGCGGAGAAAGCGTTCAGGATCATGATGCATTATTCAGGACTGGACGATGTGCAGCTGGACAATGCACAGTGAAATTCTGCTTATCTGACAGCTAGAATATTGGGCCAAATGGAATAGATTCACCGCATGAGAACTGCTGGCGATCAGGATAAGGTTGATAGGATGAGCCAGGAATTGGTTCACAGTGAAATCTGATTAAAATGGCCATCAGTTGTGGAATGCAACATGCAGCACCATCTCCATTGTGGAAGACGTTAATCCGGCTGTGCCATCCACCATTCTTCTTCTTCTTCTTCTTCTTCTTCCTCTTTTCCAGTTATCAGGTGTGGGGCCATTGTGGATGTTAAATTCCCATGGTGTTATTCACAGGTGGCCAAATTGCAACTTTCCGATTTTTATAAAGCATAGGATCAAACGCTTTGCCTAATTTGTCTCTCTCCTAATTTGCCTAATCATCAACGATCTCTCCGACTCTCTGGAAAATCCTCTTTATCTCTTTGCTGATGACTCCACCCTCTGCCGTACCATCGGTCATCCCTCAGACCGGCAAGCAGCAGCTTCTTCACTCACTGCAGATCTGGGTAAAATCACAAACTGGTCCAACACGTGGAACATGTCTTTCAATCTGGACAAATCTCACACTCTCACTGTGTCTCTCTGAAAGGACCGTTTAGAACCCCACCCCCCATCCACTTTCTCAACAATCCTTTGGAAGAAGCCCTTTCTTTCAAGCTTCTGTGTCTCATATCTGCCATGACCTTTCCTGGGAAAGCCACATTTCAAACCTCGCCTCCAAAGCCAGTCGCCGACTGGGCATCCTCCGTCATGCAAAGTCCATCCTCGGCTCACCTGAGTTCCTGACCGCATACAAAGCTTTTGTCCGTAGCCTGATGGAGTACTGCTCTCCCCTCTGGGATGGTGCTCCTGCCTCCCACCTTTCTTGGCTTCACGCTGTAGAAACCAAGGCATTTTGGATCATTTGCATCTCCCGCAATGAGACTGAGTCTTTGGGGCTCTCACTCTCTCACTGCAGGCTGGTCGGTGGTGTTTCTGTCTTCTACCGTCTCCTCTCCAGCTTCGCCCCCCCCCCCCGCTCTCTTTGCGATTTGTCCCCACCACATTTCCGCAGGACGCTCTACCAAAATCACGAATCACTGCTCACCTTCACTCTTTCATTTCTCTTTTTTGCTGCCCTTGGAATAAACTCCTTCACTCTATTCAATCCCATTCTTCCCTCCAGGCCTTCAAAACAGCTGTTCATCACCATCTCTTATGTTCACCCCCATCCAAATCCTCGATCTTTTCTACCCCCGATAATCCACCCAAACCCACCTCCTTCGAATTCCCTGCTTTTCTTCCTGAAAGTCCCTGTAATGTCTATCTTGTATACCCTGTGTTCCCCACCCCATCCCTCTCCCTTCCACAGATCTCCAAATGTCTCTCTTCCCCACTGTTTTGTCCTTCCCACTCCTGCCCCTCTTGTCTCATGCCCCCCTTGCTGTGCGTTGTGTGTTAGCTCTCACACGAGCCTCGACAAGGTATACAAAAATAATAATAATAATAATTTGATTCCTTCCCGGTTCGTAACTTCTGAAACAGCCCTCTGAGGCTTCATTGATGGCGTAACCTCAATTGAAGATCATCTTGGATCAAATTTTCTTGCAAACCAATGGGAATATGACTTTTATTGAAATAAACATCTGATCTGATTAAGGAATGAACTCTTCTAATAGCTAAATTAGAGTATTCATGATTTCACTCAATAGTATCTTGTGAAATTATCCACAATTCATGGGACACAAATTATATATAGCTTGGCATCAAATCTACGCTTTCAACGCCATTGAAGTTTCATTCATGAAGCAACTTATTTATTGCAACAAGACCCTAACAGAGATCACAGTTTTCAACCCCCACCCTTACCTGGTCGTCATACCAACTGAAGTTAACATGTTATCAAGGAATTACTCGGTTGCAGGAAGTGCTTCCCTGTGTTGTTGGAGACTGATGGGACATTGTAAAATGGAGAGAAATGCCATTTCAGGCAGCAGTGAAAGGCTTATATATGTACTGTGTGTTGTCGAGGCTTCGCTCCATTGCAGTGAATTTTCAATATTGGCCTTTTGAGTTGGCCTGTTCTGGTGTGTTTACTTTGCTCCGATCGGCCGAGCAGGATCTAGGCTGGGTGGAGATGCCGACGCCAACCGGGCCAGTTTGATTAGCTTTTGTGTGGTGAACGCCTATCTTTGCGAGCACTCACCATCATGTCTTTTTATCCAAAAGTAAGTATGATGACAAGTGCTCAAATGTGATGACAAAACCTTCCTCGTCTTGCTGGGCCTCGTATTGGCCTTGGCCTTGTAAGCGGTACAATATCCCTGCCAGATTTTCCACTCTCAAGGGTTCAAAGCATTGGCTCCTCGTGAGGGCCATACAAATGCTCCCAATCGGCCTATCCGTGAGGAATGGCCATCAGAACACAATGTAACCACGACGTCAGCGCGTCCATCTGAACCCTTGGCTCATGATACAGGAAACAAAGGTTCAAATCCCATATTTCATACATGTTTGTCCATTGTCCACTCAATTCTCTTGTGATTCATATCAGTATACTGATGTCTGTATACTAATATCTTTGTCCTTCATGTGATATACATACATATATATATATATATATTTATATATATATATATATATATATATATATATATATATATATATATATATATATATATGTTGTTCGTCTTTCGGCTGCTCCCGTTAGGGGTCACCACAGCGGATCATCCGGTATGATCCGCATACTGATTTGGCACAGGTTTTACGCCGGATGCCCTTCCTGACGCATCCCTGGTCGCCTCTTATGACACACGGATAAGGATTGGGTTTCACCATGATTCCAGGCTGCCCTACACCCTCATAGCGCGGCCCAGTGCAGAGCACCCGTCCTCAAGCGATCCTCCAACCCAAGCCTCTGAGTAACCGGATTGCAGGCGCACGCCACTACGCCCGGACGAATATGAAACGAATGTGGAATTTAAAATAAAATGACAATATATATATATATATATATATATATATATATATATATATATATATATATATATATATATATATATATATATATACACATACATACAACCTCCATCATGAGCCTTACTTTACCATGAAAAATAATTTTAAAATCAACCATACCATGCAGCGACATATAAAAAAACTAGAAGGGCACTCGATCGGGTGCGTACCTCCGCCAGGCTGATTAGTTAACGTTTTGTATCCCTCTGATGGGCCGAATCTGCATTCAGATCTGAACTAAAATTCAATCAGCTTGTTCGTGTCACTTAACCAAACTCATTAACCAAGTTTTGTCCGAATCCGTCGATAACTTTTTGAGATATCCTGCTTACAGCCAGACAAACAGACAGACAGCGGTGAAAACATAACCTACATCCACCATTAGTGGTGGAGGTAAAAATATTCCCGCATTTTTCAAACAAAGTGTTTTTCCAAATTCAACTCGAACACCGTTTTCTAAAGCATGAGTCACATTTGCTCTACGGATAGGATACGGCGGCCGTACCCCCCCCCCCTGAATTGACAGAAACGTGCGGCGGCCGCAGAGTTTCTGAGGTGGCCTCAGGGTGGCCCTACGCCATATGGCTATCTTTTACAGGCCATCGGGGTCTCCGTGGAATTAAAGCACGGAGTTATAACTTTTTTCATTTCTTGGTTGGCCGTAGCAATTCGACAAGCCGAGCTGTGACGTAAATGTGTTCCACGTCGACCGTACGTAGGGCGTACGGTGGGCTTGCGTTATTCGTGCGTTTTCCGTAGGCTCTTATCAATGAAAAATGAATTTTGCCAACCCCCAAAAAAGTACGGCAGCCGCACTATCTCCACGTTCGTCTTAGGGCCCCACTGCGGTCGCCTTGCAGGCACCTTGAGGCGACCTTGCGTCTGCCTTGAAAATTATATGGCCGCCGCAGGGACGCCCTAAGGTCACCGTGCGACATCAAATCAAAGACCGTACGGCACCCCCACGTTTTCGGTCTCCACAATTTCTAAATACCCCGTGCGGCTCATCAAAAAATAAAAACATATGTGACTGCTACATTGTGTGACCATGGAAATACTGCGGCCGCCCTATAATTGCTCGTGGCCGTAGATTTTTTAGACCCTATGGCCGCCGAGCCAAATGTCACTGAAGCATTAGTGACCATAGTAATCTGTCATACTCGGTACAGAGTGCAGTATTGTAATCGACTCCACCTCTGTCCGTCTGTTCGTCCGTAACGCTATCTTCTACTGAATGGTTGTGCAGAAATTCACCAAACTTGGTCGTTATGATCACCACTTGGCATGGTGCTGGAGCGGTATCATTTTTGACCCCAAACCCTTAGAGCAGGGTGAAAAGGTCAAATGCCAAATCAGGCAATTGCGGGGCACATTAGCAAACATCTTAAAATGAAACTTCGTATATGCAATCAACATTGGGGGATGCATGAAATATCGAACGGGTTTTTGGATTTAACCCCTGGTTCATGCCCCCGGGTGGTGAGGACTTGGGGTCACGGGGGTGAAAACGGAAAAGGAAATTTAAACTCAAAATTTGAAATTTTTCAACTTTGCTTCAGGTGTGAAGTGTGGAGATTTGCGACGGCACGCCATTGGCTTCACTCTAGTCGTTGTTGTTACATTTGGTGCAGAAATTGAATGCCAAGCAGCGGGTATTCCCTTTCAACGGAGGGTGTGTGCGTGTGACGTCACCACATTTGTGATGCGCCTTCTTGGATTAAAAGCAAACAAAGCGAAACTCCGTGCGGACTGCATCATTGCGTTTACATTTGTTAAAATACAAGTTAAAATGGTGAATTTTTTTTCACCGTATTTTCTTGCAGCAATCATGCCGATAGAGTGGATTTTGGTTGTTCTTTCATCAACTGCCTGAAAGCAACAATGTAAAAATTTCGATATGGAAATTATATTTTCACAGTAGTCCAAGAAATGGCAAATTTGATATGTGTGTGTGTGTGTGTGTGTGTGTGTGTGTGTGTGTGTGTGTGTGTGTGTGTGTGTGTGTGTGTGTGTGTGTGTGTGTGTGTGTGTGTACAGATGTAACACACTTACCTTCAAGCTATCTTGTCCAGGTTTGATTCCCAACCCATCTATAAACTGCCTGGTTGGTGCTTGTGGCTAGTTCTTCTCGCTTCTGGATCATGCTGTATTCTGCAATTCATATGGGTCAGTGTTGCCCGTTTACCCGTATTTTGTTTTCATATTACTCCCAAGACATAGTGTCCGACGTATCGACATACCCAAGCTTCGGGCCAAGCTTTGTCCGCAATTGTTTGGCCATGAAAAAAAATCACATAAAACAAAATAACACTAATTTTGTCCTTCATCCTTCGTGAGTGGACGCTCCTCTGTCCTCTGCTTGCACTCCGACATGGCTGAGGGGTCATGCGTGTGCACGAATTGCTGACATCGCTATAAACACCCTCCGTATGAGGCTGCGGACGTCTCTTCAAGGCAAATTCTGCACAGCCAAAACTCGACAAAGTAATGTATGCTGAACATAATTATAATTACTCACCATGAAACATTAACATTTAGTGTGGCTTCATTGATTCACCAATCGCAATCATAACAGTTCTGCATAAATCCTGAAATTAGGAATTGTCTCTGAGGCCATAAATGTATATTCAATGAATTTTGTTCTTTTTAATACCTGTGACCTCCTTCGAGGTACAAGAAAAATAGTATTAAAATTAATTATCATTTATGTCCTCTGTTTTCTAAGACTCGAGCCATTTGTGTGCGAATCCGCTCATTTTTCGTGCCTGAAATGAAGAAGGTTCATTTTTCATCTCTCGATGCCTCCAGTGCTCACACAACTGAACACATCTTTCACAAGCCACCTCATCAGGAGCTTCTGTAGGTGTATCTGGAAGATCTATAATGGCAGCCTTCATTTATTCTGATTCTGATTCTGATCTCCCATACTCTGTTACAGAGCATTGGTGCTGCTGAAGCAGTTTCTTGGTGCAAGGGTGGTTTGCCATTGCCTTTCCAGCAGTAGTTGGGGCAGGAAATAGTAATTTGTTCATGGTGCCGGCGATAGCTCGACTACTCTTTGCAAAGGACACTGTGCGATCTTTAATGTCCACCAACTAATTCCAGAGATAGGATGCCAGTTTAACATCCATCTGAGGGACGGTACATACATTGATGAATCACCTGGTCAGTGAAACACCGGGATGACAGTTTACATGACCGGTCCTCACATTTCAGGGGGACTTTCAGAGTGGATTTTCAGATGTCTTTTTGCTTTTGGTATGCTTTGTGGGATGAAGTGTTTTACAGTGGTTGGAGTGCAAATCCTGCCACCAACCTCCAAATAAAAAAGTAGCCCAACTGCAGGAGGACGTCCGCAGACACATTTGGGCACCAGATATGGATGGCCGTTGGCTCACAAGGAGTTCCTCTACCCTTTGTGTGGAGTCCATCCATCCATTGGGACCATACTCTGTGCAGAGTGTTGATGCTGCTGAAGCAGTCTCCTTGGCTATTGGGCACAATCCTGGACACGTCACCACTCCGACAAAGTGTACCAGCATGCTGGCATTCATTTTGCCGACCTCGGAAGGATGACAGGTCGATTTAACCCCACCTGGTATTAATTCAACAGCTGAGCGGGTTTTGAACTCAGGACCATAGGATCCCAAGCCCACCACCATAACCATTAAGCCAACACCAGGCATATTGCATGGAGTGGTCTTCAATAATTGATAGATTCATTGATTAATTGCTTAATTAAAATTAATAGTAACCGTAAAATAATTAATTTCTTAATCAATTGCCCAAAAGCATACCAAAACCACCACTGTTTCATCCAAAACTGTAACGTTTATGAAAATTAAGTAATTAATTTGAAAAATGAATAATTAATCAATTAATTGATTGATCATAAATGAAAAATACCATCAATAGCCAAATCACTTGTTCCCTGCCGTGTCCAAATATCTGTAAAGTGATTTATCTGCCTTGTCCAAAAAGTATTAAAAAAAACACAAGAAAAAAAACCATGTGACCTATCAATTAGAAATTAACAAACTTGTGAAAGGATGTCTTGGGGAAAGTGTGTGTGAAATTTTGCCTCAATCTGTCCAGCTGTTCTGGAGAAGATTTTTAAAATTTATTAATTTTCAATCCAAGATGGCTGACGAACCATGTGACCTATGACATTATAAATTTACATTCTGCCTCCAATCCTCCAGTGGAATACGTGTGTGAAGTTTCGTGTAAATCAGATGAGGTGTGTTTTTCTATCCAAAATGGCCACCAAACCATGTGACTTGTGACGTCATTGTTACTATATATGCAGACATGATGGAAGATGATAGTTGCAAATTTTCGCTTTGTTAGGTTATGTGATTCCAGAGAAAACATTATTTAATATTTTTCTTGAATCCAACATGGCTGCCAAACCATGTGACCTATCAATTAGAAAATATCAAAAGGCACCAGTTCACCACTTGCTTGATATGTGTACCACATTTCGTAAATATATCTTGAGGGGATTTGTAGTTAAGCTCCAGAAATGAAATGTGACGGACGGACGGAACCCATTTACTATATCCCCCGCCAACTTCGTTGGTTGGCAGGGGATCACTAAATAACAACAAACTATTAACAAACGAAACCCGGTGTGTTAGAAAGGATCTTCTTCTTCATTTATGACGGATGGATGGAAGGAAGGACATACCAAACATTGAAGCAGTTTGCACCACTTGAAAATCCAAATCTTCGTGTACGACTCTTGCAACATTCTTTGAATGTCGGTACTGAGTTCTTATAGCTCCTACTGAGCTGCAGCGTCGAGAGGTGTACTGCCGCTTTCCATTCACTGCTGCTTTCTGTTTCCGTGAGTGATATTTGAGCAAAACTGATCTGTGTACATCTCTGTGTACGTGCGTTCCATCACAGCTGCTGCAGTAAAATTCAGTGCACACTTCGGATTGAAATTATGCAAAATAGGACTGGTTTTAAAACTCGCAAATTGCGTGACGAATGTAGAATGTGGACAAATTGCCCGAACGCGACGAATCATTTTCATGATTTAAGCTTCATTTTTGAAGATGGTTTTTATGTGTTTGCAAATTTGGACGGGACCTAAAGTCCTGAAGCCATGGTTTGTGGAAACAGTTGTTGATGGGTGATGCTCACTGTGGGATGTTTTCCCTGATTTCGAGAGTGGGGAGTTGGACCAGGGAGTGCTGGTGAGTGTACGTCCCACACATATATATATATATATATATATACATATATATATATATATATATATATATATATATATATATATATATATATATATATATACATATATATATATATATATATATATATATCTGTATCAAATGTTTGCTGTAGATCTATATCGAACGAGAAGGGCACTCGGTGGAGCACATAGCTCCGCCCTGCAATGCCTGATCCACGAGAACATATTGGGCCCAATACATTGTTGAAATATCATGCTATATATCATTTTTGGCCCGATCTCTCAGTGGTGAAGAATCACTTTAAAATTTAAATAACTATCCAGATCCGGAGTCGGATCTTCACAAAAATCGAACCAATTCGTCCTTGTCACACACCCAAACTATCCACCAAGTTTCGTCCAAATCCGTCCACAACTTTTTAAGATATCGTGCTATTTTTCGTTTTTTGGCCCTATCTCTCAATGGTGAAGAATCACTTTAAAAATTCTAGTAGCCAGATCCGGATCTGGATCTTCACCAAAATCGAATCATCTCATCTGTGTCACACTCCCAACCTACCCACCAAATTTCATCCGGATCAGTCAACAACTTTTTGAGATATCCTGCACACAAACAGACAAAGAGACAGACAAACAGACAGAGAGTAGTGAAAACATATCCTCCTTCTCCTTCGGTGGTGGAGGTAAAAATGGCATAACCAATACTTTTAATATATGCACGAAGTGTGGAGTATTTTGTATTTCTCCATACATTTATTATATATTTGTATCGAACTGTGGATTGTATTTTTAATAGGCTGAGTGAGTGTGTACGTGACGGGTTCGGTAGACGATCCACGCCATATTTGTTTGGGGGTAGAAAACTGACATGTCTGGTGCATAACTCAAGTACAACTTTTTTGGGGGGAGGGGGGATGGTGGGGTGGGGAGGGGGAGAAAAACTGATGTGTCAGGTCCTAAAAGCCTCCAGCCATTAAAAAAATAATAATTAAAAAATGAAATAACAAATACAAAGGGCTTCCTCCTTCCTTAAAAAAAACACAAAATCCAGACGATCAACTGGTATGTTTATTTTTTATTTGGCCTTAGCTGGTGGATGTTAAAGACCCCGCAGTGTCCTTTGCAATAGAGTAAGGGAGCTTTGGCTGGCACCATGAACAAATTCCAAATTCCTGCCCTAACTACTGCTGGTAGAAGGATGGCAAAACGCCCAGCAACACCCATGGCCAAGAAACTGCTTTGGCAGAACCAATGCTCTGTAACACAGAGTATGGTACATCGGATTTCTACATATATGCTCAACCCTCCCTTTTCGTGAACTCTATAATCATGAATTGTTTTTCAGTTATTTAATTTTACAACCAACAATCCAATTTCGCGCCTGCCGGTTTGCATTTATGCGGATGGCGCCGCCCTCATAATTTTTGCAGGTCGTGTTTGGTAAGTTTACATGAGTCGCCACCAGCAGGGCGGACGATTCAGGATGCTTATTGAGATCAATTATCATTTCTCACTTCAAGGTCTCATGTGTACCAAGTTTTATACATCTTGTGAGGTTATGGTTCCGAAGAAATGTACAGTATTGATTTTCACAAAAAGCTTTTAAGTTTGATTTTTGTTGAAACTCGTTGCACTTTTATAGCTGACCAACATTTACTCAGATCATGACAGTTTATTTCATGTCGTCATTAAGCACGAAGCGTGGCGTGTTGTGTTATCTTTGCTGATTAGCCTCAAAAGCGGCCATTGTGGTGTTCTGCCCAACTGTGGTGTCATCTTAATTAACATATTCCACAAATGAATTCTAATACACACAGATGTACATTTTCAACGAATTAATTCCCACGCATATTAAGTGAACTCTGATATGCTGGGCGGGAAGCTCCAGTGCATCATGGGTCGACCTGGGTAAGCAGCCTCAACCACCACTTGGTATTTGTTGATTGAGGCTCAGGGTTAGCTCTTCGAAGTTTTGAGCTTACGTATGTTTTGTTGGACTGCAAGATTTTGCATCTTGGGACCCAAAAGAGGAGACAGAAGAAGAAGAGGAGGTAGATTTTTATTTTTTGCAGAACGGATGCCGTGCTGAGTGAGTCAAGTCGCTCACTTAAGCTGATGAGTTAACCCAGTCTTTCATTGATCAATATACAAAGCGAGAAAGCAGAACAAAATTTAGCAGGGCCTTTTTTTTTGAATACCTTCTCGAGGCTCGTGTGAGAGCTAACACACAACGCACAGCAAGGGGGACGTGATACAAGAGGGGCGGGAGTGGGAAGGACAAATCAGTGGGGAACAGAGACATTTGGAGATCTGTGGAAGGGAGAGGGATGGGGTGGGGAAAACGTGGTAAACAAGATGCACATTACAGGGACTTTCAGGAAGGAAAGCAGGGAATTTGACGGAGGTGGGTTTGGGGTTGGATTAACGGGGGAAGAAAAGATTGAGGATTTGGATGGGGGACGATAAGAGGTGGTGGTGAATAGCTGTTTTGAAGGCCTGGAGGGAAGAATGGGATTGAACAGTGTGGGAGTTTATTCCAAACACAGGAAAGAAGAGGAATGAAAGAGTGAAGGTGAGCAGTGATTCATGATTTTGATAGTTTTACCAGAAGGGGGTTATTGGCGGACCTTGAGCACCCTGTGGAAATATTGTTTGGACAAATCGCAGACACAGCAAGGGTGGGGGGGGGTGTGGGGGGTGAGACTGGAGAAGAAACGGTAGAAGACAGAAAGACCATTGGACCAGCCTGCGGTGAGGGAGTGAGAGGCCCAAAGACTCAGCCTTATTGCGGGAGATGCCAATGATCCGAAATGCCTTGGTTTCTACAGTGTGAAGCTGAGAAAGGTGAGAGGCAGGAGCACCCGCCCAGAGGGGAGAGCAGTACTCCATGAGGCTGCGGATGAAAGCTTTGTATGTGGTCACGAGCTCAGGTGGGCCGAGGAAGGACTTTGCACGACGGAGGATTCCCAGTTGGCAACTGGCTTTGGAGGTGAGGTTTGAAATGTGGATTTCCCAGGAAAGATCACGGCAGATCGTGAGACCCAGAAGCTTGAAAGAAAGGACTTCTTCCAGAGGATTGTTGAGAAAGTATATGGGGGTGGGGGTTGCCAAATGGTCCTTTCTGAGAGACATCGTGAGAGTGTGAGATTTGTCCGGATTGAAAGACATGTTCCACGTGTTGGACCAGTTTGTGATTTTATCCAGATCTGCAGTGAGCGAAGAAGCTGCTGCTTGCCGGTCTAAGGGATGACAGATGGTACGGCAGAGGGTGGAGTCATGAGCAAAGATATAAAGAGGAACATTTATCTTGGCTCTGTAAAAGGATATTTATCAAGAGAAGTAGTGGTCATCAAACAGCTCATCATCACCAGCATTTTCAAATCGGCATCCACCTCCCTTGCTCACAGACTTGTTCTTCTCGTGTATCCAGCCCTATTCTACTTGCTCGTGGTGATGTCCACCACCTGCTTCATCGACTAACACTCCTTTCACCAACCATGCTCCACACCATATTTATCAAAATATGTTTTCCCACATTTTTTGGACAAGTTAAATTAGATATGTAGTTTTTTGATTTTACCATGTCCATCCATTGGGGCCATACTCTGTGCAGAGCGTTGGTGCTACCTTAGCAGTCTCCTTGGCTATTGGGCACAATCTTGGACAGGTCACTCTGACACAGGATACCAGCAAGCTGGCACACATTTTGCCAACCTTGGAAGGATGACAGGCAGAGTCAACCCCACCTGGTATTATTTCAACAGCCGAGTGGGATTTGAACTCAGGATCCTAGGATCCCAAGCCCACCACCCGAACCATTAAACCAACACCAAGCATATTTTACTCTGTATCCATCTCAAAAGACCCTCTCTATGAAATTGATTCATTGTACCAGCAAAACAGAAAATGAGGATCCACTCTCACCACAAACCGTCTCGCCCTCCCTCACCACCACCCCGTTTTATTTTTAAACAAGAGTAAAGTTGATGGCGCATCATCGCAAATCCCCACGCTCCTCACCTAAAGCAAAGTTGAAAGATGGCATCAAGTTCTACCAGGAATGACCCAATATCAAATTTTGAGATGAAATTTTCTTTTCCGTTTTGGCCCCTGTGACCCCAAGTCCCCACCCCTGAGGCATGAACTAGTGATCAAATCCCAAAAACCGTTAACTATTTTATACGTCCCTCAATGTTGATTGTATAAACAAGATTTCATTGAAAAATGTATAAAAATGTGCCCATGATTTCATTTTTTGGTATTTGACCTTTTGATCCCCACCCAGGGGCAGGGTCAAAATTATTCCACTCTTGCACCTTCTTGCCATGCGTTGATTATTACGAACAAGTATTGTGAATTTCTGCCAAACCGTTTAGGATCAGATAGCGTGAAGAACGGACAGACGGAGTCGATTACAATATCCCCCGCTTTTTTCAAGAAGTGTGGGGATAATATAAATAAAATGTTCAACATAATACTATAAATAAACTAGGAGGGCACTCGGTAGAGCGCATACCTCTGCCACGTAATGCCTGATCCACAAGAACATATCAGGCCCAAAACATATTTGAAATATCATGCTATGCAGTAGGATATCGTTTTTGACCCGATCTCTCAATGGTGAAGAATCACTTTAAAAATTAAATAATCCTCGTATCCAGATCCGGATTCAGATCTTCACCAAAATCCAAACAATTAGTCCTTGTGACACACCCAACATGCCCACCAAGTTTCGTCCGAATCCGTCCACCACTTTTTGAGATATCCTGCACGCAAACAAACAAACAGACAAACAAACAAACATGAACAAGACGTCGTGCAGAGCACGATACTTGTAAAATCCGTAAAACAAATTTGGCCTCAAAAATAATTGGTAGTTGAATTAGTTGAGCAAATATGCAACTCCTCTTCAAATTTTAAGTCAATCGGATGAAAACTGACAATTTTATAAATTCGGCCAATGTTTCCTTTTGGCCTTTTGTTAACCTCAAAAATCATTGGTGGTTGAATTCATTGACCTTACATGCAAATCCTCTTCAGATTTCAAGTCAATGGGATGGAAATTGAGGATTTTAGAAATACCACCTGAGTTGTTGACCTTGAGCCTATATTGACCTTTTGACCTCAAAAACAATAGGCTTCTTCCTTTTGACAAACTCTACCATGTGGTGACGTTTCAGAAGATTAGTTTAAAATTGTGACCTCTCGGCGACAAACAGACAGAATAACAACATCGACTGGACCAATGTACTTGAAAAATCTTCGATTTTGCAAGTAACAAACAAGCAAACAGACAGAACGGGGGTGAAAACATAATCTCCTTCACCTTTGTTGGCGGAGGTAAACACCCAACTTTTCTTTTAAAGGCCTTGGCTCACAATAAATGAGCAACAGACACATTTATTTCACCGAATGAACAATAGTGCAACATATGAAATTGACATCATGGTCACAGTTACAACTTTAAAGCTATTGATTTATGGATTGAGGATGCCAAAACTGAAGGATAAGAATCATTCTAATTTCATTGTCTTATAATTAAAAGAGCGAGCTGAGCGCCTCATTGGGGAGAAAAAGTTTTGTAATTGACAAACCACAATTCATGTTTATAGGATAGTCAGGTCAATCCAGAGCCTGCACATGACATGAAGACGATAAATTGATTGATTCGGTAAAATATGTGGCTGACAATAAAACAACACGACAGTATGGTGTTCCCAATAGGAAGTAATAGAGGGGATAAATATATGAGATTGGAGTGGAAGTAAAGATATGGAATTAGGGACTTGATGAATAACTTCAACTACAACCTCCTGAGATACATATATATATATATATATATATATATATATATATATATATATATATATATATATATATATGTAAATATATATAAATATATGTATAAATATATATATATATATATATATATATATATATATATATATATATATATATATATATATATATATATATATATATATATATATATATATATATATGTTGTTGTTGTTCATCTTTCGGCTGCTCCCGTTAGGGGTCGCCACAGCGGATCATCCGTTATGATCCGCATACTGATTTGGCACAGGTTTTACGCCGGATGCCCTTCCTGACGCAACCCTGGTCGCCTCTTACGACACAGGGATCAGGATTTGGGTTTCGCCATGATTCCAGGCTGCTCTGCACCCTGCCCAGTGCAGAGCCCCCGTCCTCAAGCGATCCTCCAACCCAAGCCTCCGAGTAGCCGGATTACAGGCGCACGCCACTACGCCCGGTTTTATATATATATATATATATATATATATATATATATATATATATATATATATATATATATATATATATATATATATATATATATGTGTGTTTCTCGACTAATAAAAGGCAATATGTGTGTCGATATATATGTGTGTGTGTGTGTGTGTGTGCGCGTGTCTCCTCCATAACTCCAAAACCATAAAACCTAGCAGCCTGAAACTTTGCGTGCATACGAGAAAAAAACTCCGAGGTAGTGCAAGAGTGAAAACTGGGTGTTTGGGTGAACTAAAACACCCCTTGATCATTAACGGCATTATTGAATTATAGCGAACGCAGTGAGCTTCATACTTAACGTGTGCACATGAGAGGAGAGAATAGGAAACGGAAACAACAACAACACAATACCCTAGCAATTTGGAATCTGTGTCATTGGCTATGACCCTTTTGCTTCGGTTTTTTTTAAACGCTGTGCGGTGTATAAACACGATTGGGTTTTATTTCTATCTTGTGAATATTACTTCACGCATGCACATGAGAGAATAGGAAACAACAACAACAACAACACAATACCCTGGCAATTTGGAATCTGTGTCGTTGGCTATGACTCTTTTGCTTCCGTTTTTTTTTTTTGTTTCTGTTTTTTTTTTTGTTTCTGGTTTTTGTCATGGGGAATGATGCATGCCGGGAGATAAAGGCATCATCGGAGACATGAAAGACCCAAATAATATCAGACATGGTGTATATTTCCTCCACTGATTTAAATAAAGATATCTCCCAAATCATCAAAAAATATTTTTTAATCGTGATTTACATTATTTGATTGCTGATCGCAAATCCAGGCCGAAGTAACTGGAAATTGCGTATACAGTTGTGGACAAGTTAGAGGTAAAGTCAGAAGCGAATGTAAGAAGAATTCTACATTCGCTTCTCGTATTTATTTTTTTAGATGAGATCCTGTTCTCGGCAGTGTAGTTGTCGTTGTGAAGGTAATGTTGAAGTTATATATATATATATATATATATATATATATATATATATATATATATATATATATATATATATATATATATATATATATATATATATATACATATATATATATATATATATATTTTTGATGAGATCCTGTTCTAGGCGGTGTAGTTGTTGTTGTGAAGCTAATGTTGAGGTAATATTTATTTTTTTAGATGAGATCCTGTTCTAGGCGGTGTAGTTGTTGATGTGAAGCTCATGTTGAGGTAATATTAATTTTTTTTAGATGAGATCCTGTTCTTGGCGGTGTCGTTGTTGTTGTGAAGGTAATGTTGAGGTAATATATATATATATTTATATTTTAGATGAGATCCTGTTCTAGGCGGTGTAGTTGTCGTTGTGAAGGTAGTGTTGAGGTAATATTAATTTTTTTAGATGAGATCCTGTTCTTGGCGGTGTCGATGTTGTTGTGAAGGTAATGTTGAGGTAATATTTTTTTTTAGATGAAATGCTGTTCTAGGCGGTGTAGTTGTCATTGTGAAGATAATGTTGAGGTAATATTTATTTTTTTTAGATGAAATGCTGTTCTAGGCGGTGTAGTTGTTGATGTGAAGGTAATGTTGAGGTAATATTAATTTTTTTAGATGAGATCCTGTTCGAGGCGGTGTCGTTGTCGTTGTGAAGGTAATGTTGAGGTAATATTAATTTTTTTTACCTGAAATCCTGTTCTAGGTGGTGTAGTTGTTGTTGTGAAGGTAATGTTGAGGTAATATATATATATATATATATATATATATATATATATATATATATATATATATATATATATATATATATATATATTTTTTTTGAGATGAGATCCTGTTCTAGGCGGTGTAGTTGTCGTTGTGAAGGTAGTGTTGAGGTAATATTAATTTTTTTATATGAGATCCTGTTCTTGGCGGTGTCGTCGTCGTTGTGAAGGTAATGTTGAGGTAATATACATATATATATATATATATATATATATATATATATATATATTTATATTTTAGATGAGATCCTGTTCTTGGCGGTGTCGTTGTCATTGTGAAGGTAATGTTGAGGAAATTGTTTTTTTTTTTCAGATGAGATCCTGTTCTCGGCGGTGTAGTTGTTGTTGTGAAGGTAATGTTGAGTTAATATTTATTTTTTTTATAGATGAGATCCTGTTCAAGGCGGTGTAGTTGTTGTTGTGAAGGTAATGTTGAGGTAATATATATATTTTTTTTAGATGAGATCCTGTTCTTGGCGGTGTAGTTGTTGATGTGAAGGTAGTGTTGAGGTAATATTTATTTTTTTAGATGAGATCCTATTCTTGGCGGTGTCGTTGTCGTTGTGAAGGTAATGTTGAGGAAATTGTTTTTTTTTCAGATGAGATCCTGTTCTCGGCGGTGTAGTTGTGAAGGTAATGTTGAGGTAATAGGTAAAGTCAGAGGCGAATGTGAGAAGAATTCTATGTTCGCTTCTTGGCTTTGCCTATTCCATATTATCCATCATCAGGCGATCCTTGGCCACCTCACTCTTTGGGGTCTTAAGGCGTTTCCTGGGTAACCTCCCTGGGTTCTGAAGCTGCCATGTTTTTTGGCCTGCTCAACCATACCTTGCCTTGGAATAGGCTGCAACGACTTCTTAACAATCGTTTTCTTTTTTTCACTTTCCTCACTCATGTCGAGTGCCTGTTCATCATCGTTACGAATCACTGTGTACATCGCTTTTGTAAGTACGATAAGTTTTCAAATTAGGAGCCTGGAGCAATTTCATGCATTATATGATATGATTTTCCACGATCTACTCTCACAGTCCAATTAAAGTATATCATCGAAATATTATTTAGTTTTGAGGATTGCATATCGTCTGGACTAAAGAAGTGTCAAAATTTGTTGTGAAATGTGATAATTTAAAGAAATAACGAGTCTTATAACGAAGCCCATACACCGATTTACTGCGAGCAAGGCCATGTTCCCTCCTTCCCCGTTCATACATAAGAAAATGTGAAATTTCAAACGCATTAAACTTATCTTTTTCCACTGCTTGGAGAATTATATTGACTGAACAAAAAAATTGAGGAACGTAACAAATTTAACTAGCTTCATTGAGCTATATGATTAAATGCATTCACTGCTCGTCCTCACGCCCTGTCCCCCGAGTAGTGGGGCAGATAACCAATTTTTGAGAGGAATCATGCAAATGATGATACAAGCATCAAATTTGGCACATTTGTTCTCCAGGGAATTCCAATCAAATCTGCCTGATTGGCCATTTGGAAATCCCAAAAAACTTCAAAAAAGTCAGGATCACCAATCAATGTTGGATGCTGGCTGAGATTGGTGAATGTTTCAGAAACATCATCAAAGACGTTCCAAGTCTGCCATGCAGTTTTCTTCCCTTTACCACGGAAGGCAGACACGACGTCACATCCAGTGAACGCATGGAAGTATGGGATCCCTCGAGCTTTCTCAGGCCCTATTGCAGAAACTACCTCATGGACTGGAATCCATCGCGCCTTGGCTCCTTGGCCAAAGGCAATCCACATGTTCTCAAGACCTAGTTCCTGTAAGAATGGCAGTACAGATATTGCTATGACTAGTACGTCCGTGTCATTCGCATTAATGATAATGGACTTGCTACCATCTATCGTTGCATCCCTGGCATGTACAAATATTCGAGTATCAGCTTCTTCATGACAACATGGAGACACAGCATCCAGTGACTTCCTTGTGTTGTTAATGGCATCTTCTCCTTTTGTGACAATGACTGTGCTTGTCATCTGTGCTTCACACATCTTTTCCGCAAGGAAGTGAAACGGCTCAGTCTTGTTGCTGTCATCTTGAAGAAAGCTTCTCCAGTTACTTGGGGTCTTACTGGTTCCTGTCACTCTTCTTCTGATTCCTTGCCCCCTTTTCGACCTTGCCTCGGACTTCAGACTTGACTTCTTGTACACATCAAACACTACGTCCACCCTCTCGTACCTGGCACCATAGGATTCCACCTTTGGGATGATGTCTTGTTTAGCATAGTCATCAAATATCTTTGAAGTGCGTGGAAGTAGGGCATTAATAAGTGCTGAGCCATCAATGATGACTGCATCTCCCCTTGGTTCTCTGTCTGGGATGTTCACTTGCACTTGAAGAATTTCAGCCAGCTGTGACTTCAAAAAAAAAAAAAAAAATTTTTTTTCAATTATTCAAAATTTGGATTTTCAAATGGCCAATCGGGCAGATTTGATGAGAAAGCCTTGCAGAACAGAAATGCCAAATTTGATGCTTATATCATAATTTGCACGATTTTTCTATCTACTACACTGGAGGGACTGCCTATCCATAGTCGTATGATTTGCCATAGTGTATGCCAGATCTTTGTCTATATTTTTGAATGTTTCGTGATGTGTTCGACAGGAAATCAAAGCAAATCTGGTAACCAAAAAAAAAAAGACACGATTTATAAACAAGTTATCATGTTTGCATGAACCCCGAACCGATGTATCACGTGGCACATGCACAGACGAGCACGCAAAATGGAGAAAATGTCACTCTGAGCGATTGGTCCATGCTCCATCACCCTGAGCGAGTGGTTCGTGCTCTGTCACCTGAAGTGAGTGGTTCATGCACTGTCACCCTGAGCGAGTTGTTGGAAATAACACCCGATTCCCAAGACATTTGCCCCATTAACGTGTTGTCTAAATTACCGAGCCAAATTTTTTTCCTCCCGTCACACGCAGCTGTTTATATAGAATAACGTTTGTGAACATCTCCCTGAATCATCTATATGAATGCAACGTTGTTTTTCCGTGAAAGCTACTCAAGGTTTCTGGTTGTATACAATAAGTACTGGAGCTGGTAATCACACCGACTCCAACCTGCCGATTCCCGAAATATTGCCGATATCTGCCAAGCGCGCGCGCGCGTGTGCGTGTGCGTGTGCGTGTGCGTGTGCGTGTGCGTGTGCGTGTGCGTGTGCGTGTGCGTGTGTGTGTGTGTGTATATGTGTTGTTCATAAAGCATAACATATTCTTTCTGCTAACTCACCTACCCCCATCTATCTCTATCTCTCTCTCCCTCTCGCTCTCTCTCTCCTTCTGCCATCCATGCTTTACCCCCTCCGAATACAGTGCAGTACCCTCCGCCTTCATCTCCTATGTCACTCTCCACCTTGCTTTCTCTCGCTTTCTCTCGCTTTCTCTCTGTCTGTCTGTCTCTGGACATATCCGGACGGTGGTAATTTATGGATGGTGTTTGTCTCCGGATGTGGCTGGGCAGTGATTGTCTCCAGACATGTCCAGGCGTTGTTCGTCTCCGATTGAGTCTGGGCAGTGTTCGTCTCCGGATGAGTCCGGGTGGTGTTCATCTCCTGACATGCCCGGGTGGTATTCGTCTCTGGACAAGTAAGGGCGGTGTTTGTCTTCAGATAAGTCCGGGTGGTGCTTGTCTCCAGATGTGTCCAGGCTGTGTTTTTCTCCAGACGTGTCCGGGCGGTGTTCATCTTCGGATGATTCCGGGCAGTGTTCGTCTCCGGATGCATCTGGGCGTTGTTCGTTTCTGTACGAGTCTGGGCAGTGTTCGTTTCCGGACAAGTCCGAGTGGTGTTCATCTCCGGACGCGTCTGCATGGTGTTCGTATCCAGACATATCGGGTGGTATTCGTCTCTGGACAGTTTGGCTCCAGACACGTCTGGGGGCTTTTATGTCTGGACGGGAGTTTGTCTCAAGGCCATGTTTATAGTATGACCGGTAGAAAATGGATTTCAGACATTATTTTGTTTCCATCTTCACCGTTATTCTTTGCAGAATCATTTTGATGAGTATGAATTGTTATTTACGCTCCACCGCAAATCTGCCTTCCCTTCCTCTCACCTCGCCATGTCTTCACTTCCACCACCCTCCTCGCTCCTCCTCCTTCCTCTCTCCACCTCCCTATTCTCTCCTTTCCTTTCTCCATCTTCACTCCCCCCACTCTCTCTCCCCCACCCCTCTCCCCTCTTCCTCCCTCTCCCCTCTTCCTCCCTCTTTTTCTCCCTCCCCTCTTCAGTATTCCCTTCAGCGAAAAGACGGGTGGTATTTGCTAGTATGTATGTATGTATGTGTATATATATATATATATATATATAAATATATATATATATATATATATATGTATAAACAGTGTGCCCAACCCCCCATTTTCATGGGGCTTACTTTCCTTGACATCAATGTGAAACTCGAATCCGCAGATTTTGAACGCATTGCTGTTTTACATGGTAATATGTATGGGGGTTCTTCTGTTCCAGTCTTATGTTCCATGGGGGTTCTGATGTTTATAACCTGGTGTTGGCTTTGCGGTTAGGGTGGTGGTTTGGGATCCAAGGGTCACAAATTAAAATCCTGCTTGGCTGTTGAATTAATACGAGGTGGGGTTGACACTGCCTGTTATCCTTCTGAGGTCGGCAAAATGAGTATCAGTGTAGCAGCCAAAGAGCTTCATACGACGGGAAGGGGTATTGATGGATTTATTAAAATCTGGTATGGTGTGGTGCAAGCATGATGGGCCAAATGGCCTCCTCCTGTGCATAAAAATTCCTTCTAATCCATATAAAAATCCAGTCCCTCCATTATTTCTCCTGTTAACCCCAATATAAACCTCACTTCAGGACTAAGTTGAGTTCCTGATACAATTACATGATTATTGTGTACTGTTTCTGTAATGTCAAGATCTTTTGTGTGCCTGGTTGGCTTAATGTTAAGGTGGTGGGCTTTGGATCCTCGGGTCACAAATTAAAATCCTGTCTGGCTGTTGAATTAATACAAGGTGGGGTTGACTCGGCTTGTCATTCTTCTGAGGTCAGCAACATGAGTTCCAGCTTGCTCGGATTATTGAGCCATTTGAAAATCCTGTATCAGAGTGGTGACCCATCCGGGATTATGCCCAATAGCCCAGGAGTCTGTTTTGGCAGCACTGAGGCTCTGTAAAGAGTGTGGTCCCAATGGATCTGGATTGGCAGAGCTGTAGTGTCGTAGAAATAAGATATTACTCCCCATGCTTTTTGAAAAAATAACAAACGGATATTGTAATCGGCTCCATCTGTCCATTTGTCTGTCTGTCCGTCACGCTATCTGCTCCTAAACGTTTATGTAGAAATTTACCTTACTTGGTAGTTATGATCACTGCATGGCAAGAAGGTACAAGAGCCACTTCATTTTTCGCCCTACCCTCTTGGGGTCCTGGGGCAGGGTCAAAAGGTCTAATACCAAAAAATGACATTACAGGCACATTTTTTTCTTACATTTTTTTCTTTATGAAAATTTGTATGTTTAATGAACATTGGGAGAGGCATGAAATAATTACTTTTTTGTTTTGATTTGACCCCCGGTTCATGTCCCAGACGGTGGGGACTTGGGGTCACAGGAGTCTAAACAGGAGTTTAAAAAAAACTATGCATGCCTGGTTGCTACTTAATACAAATGCGAGGAAATGTTTATCCAAAGCCACAACCCAGTAATCTTTCCTTGAAAGCAAGAGCTGGTACCGCAGTCTCGTGGGACTGAAGGAGGCTGAAAAGTCTAATTTTGAGTATGTATCTGGTAAGGTGGTCAACTTCCATGTTGTCAGCAAGTTGAGTGTTCTCAAACCTGTCCTGGAATGGAAAGCGCAGCCGTGCAAGCCAAGTGTAAATGCTATGTGAAAACCGTGCGTAGTCGTGGAAAGATGTGTTGGGAGGGAGGGCAGGTGGGTGCTGTACTCACATCAGGCAGGCAGGCAGGTATTGAAGCCTATTTTTAGCTCCACTAATTCCTCTTAAGATGAGCTATTTGCAGTGCCTCGTGGTACATTATTCATGAAGGGCAAGGAATATTTAGCAGATATGTTTGGATGTGAGATGTCCAACGTCTCAAATTAGAGCGTGTGATCATGTATTTGCTCATTGTAAAGTCATATATAACCATCTCTCATCAATTGAGGCAAAACCAACCCTGAGGTTGTTTCCACTCGAGTCAGGAGCACCTGAAAGTCGGGCTGTGGTTGAGGAGTAAAGAATGCAGTGAATTGGGTCGGTTGGACAACAAACTCCCACTCCAAGGAATCCACATTGTGCAAGAGGCCTTGCACTGCCCCACATGAAGGCTGGTCAGAAGAGCAGCTTACGATTTTCTACCTGATGTGAGATTTGCACGCAGTGTCGCTCCCAGCGGATGGATAAAATTAATACAAGTGTTTGCCATTATTTGTTTCTTGTTGGATCTTTACCACGACAACCAAAGGTGGATGGAGGTTATGTTTTCTCCAATGTCTCTCTGTTTGCTTACTTGTCTGTGAGCAGGATATCTTAAAAAAAATTGTTGACGAGTTCTGTCAAACTGAAGGCCCGGTCACACCTTGACGTTTTAGCCAGCGATGGCAACGTGTTAAAATTTATGTAAAACGCTGGCTTACGTTGAACTTTTGATGTTTTTTTTTTAAAGATTCGGACGTATTCATAGCGACTTGGTCTTATGTATAACACATTGGTAACTACACAGAACGTTTCGTTGTGTTATAGATAACTTATACCAACGAATGCTGAACCTGTTGTCGGCCTACACAACCGATGCCCAACGATAGTCTAACTTAGGCATAGCGCGTTGCACGCATCGCCGACGATGTCGTGACGTAGCCTATTAAAAGGCTGACGCACAACGATTCGAATCATAACTGCCGTAGAAATGGAAGGGTCAAAATCGCGGTCACACCTTGGCGATCTTGCCAGCGTATGCCGACGTAACAAAAAGTGTCTAAAACGTTGGGGCACGTCGAATACGGTATGGGTAAGTTTGGTATGCGCGAGTAGAACGCTAAATACGCTATCATACGTCGTAGTAAGTAGAGTACGTCAAGAAATTTTGAACATGTTCAAAATTTTACGACGTACTCGGCGTATGACACACGTTCCGCATGCGATGGGGATAAGTTTTACACTCGATATGTGGACGCTTACACACGTCCACAAAGGCTACTTATAAGCTACTCATAAGTCGAAACACGTCGCGGTAATGTCTTTTTTATGCGAGACTTATTTCTAACTTATGTTTGACGTGCTTTGAACCAATTCTTTACGTAGTCCCAACACACATCGACGTACGTAGACATATTCCAATGACGTCTTCCGGTCGACAAAAAAAAAATGAATGTGTTTCTCGCTTACAACTGCCATATAAAGACGTGTTCCCAGCGGTTTTGGGAATTGGTATATAAAAATGGTGTTCATAAAAGGGGAACCCAACAGTGTTTTCGAGTCCTTTTTGAGTCGATGTCCATGTCAGCAGTAACAGTATTAGTATTAGTATTAGTAGTAGTTTGTTCATGTTGGCAGTAGTAGATGGGTGTGAGGGGGAGGGTGTGGGTTATGATGGATCGTCCTTGCGTCCGCGTGTCCACGGGTAGGTTCATAGGCTGCCACTCAACGATTTAAATGGCTGCATCTCCACTATTGAAAGTAGACGCTTGCGCTCAACAATTGGATTTTTTTTACACTCAACGACTTTGAAATGGTATAGACCATTTATATGGTCTATACCAAATGGTATAGACCATATAGACCACTCAGCTATTTTCATTGTTTACAATGAACGATTTAAATTGCTGTCACTCGCCTTTGTTTTTTTTTTTTTTGTTTTTTTTGTTTTTTTTGACGCTGGGGTTTGGAAATTTGAAACGTTTCTTCTGAACGTGTTAAAACGCTCAAACTCGACTATTTTAAATAGACGCTGCTGATGGACAATTGGAATCATAGCCAAGCTAGACATCGAAGTGTGAACATCCTCGTCATGCCGAAGAAAAGTTTGAAGAATGCTGCAAATAAGTGTCCTGGCCGTGGCCGTGGACGCTGACGCAAGGACGATCCATTATACCGACGTCTTTCAGCCTATGAGTAACTTAAAAGTAACGTCTGTCGACGTGTGGCAACGATCGCGTAACGTGCCAACAACAGGTTAATCATAGGTTAGAAATAAGTTTCGGGTACGCTAAACACTACCTCGGCGTGTCTCAACTTATGATTAACTTACAAGTAGCATGTGTTGACGTCTGTCAACGATCGCAGACCGTGCCTACAATTTGTGGCTAGCGTAGCGGAACGTGTGAGTCATACGCCGGCATACGTCGTGAAATTTCAAGCATGAAAAAATTTGAGGACAACCGAAAAGTACAACGTTTAAAGCCAACGTACAATGACGTATGGCAACGTACTACGACGTATGCCAGCGTGCTCTCAATGTTATCAAAACTTACCCATAACGTATTCAACGTGTGCCAGCGTTTTAGAAAAAAAATTCAAAAATCGGCATACGTTGGCTAAAACGTCAAGGTGTGACAGGGCCTTTAGGTGGATGAGTTGGTTCGGTAACAAGAATAAGCCGATTTGATTTTGGTTCATGTCCGAGTGCGGATCCGGCCTATCGGTGGGATACAAACATAAACTGTTCAGCCTGGCAGAGGTATGCGCTCTACCAAGTGCCATTGTAGTTTTCGTCATGTTACAGGCAAATGTTTGTCTCAAAACTGGTCACCGATGATGAATGAAGAATGATGGCATGTCTATTTATTAATTTTTCTTCCTACTGACGCCTCTGCAGCCTGCATTGTTTAGAGATGCGATCATATGAAGTCAGTTATTAATGTACTGTGTTTATTTACATGTCCACATGGTGTTTCGCTGACAGGGCCTGCAGGGAATCGGTGTATCATCAACAGAAACACCTTGTCGGAAGACCTGTCTGCCAGCTCTGGTCGTTGGTGGACATTAAGGAATCCCTCAGTGTCTTTCATAATATAAAGAGTCGGCGAGTTATTGGTGTCATCCTGAAGAAATTGCAAATTTCAGCCCAAACTGTCGCACGAGCCAGCACAAGAACTTTAATGCAGGAGGAAGCCATTAGGACCATGAAGTCCACACATTCCCTCCAATATCGAAGTACCCTCCTCCCCCTTCCCTAATCCACACTACTTCCATATGCATACCTGACTCCATTTTAAAACTATCTACTGTTTCTGCTGTCACTACCTTTGCAGGAAGACTATTCCATGCATTCACTAATCTCTGAGTGAAAGACCACCACCACCACCACCACCCTAACTCTCATCTTCTTTACTCAGAAACTGTGACCCATTATCTTGTCGGTGTCCATTCCGCTGAAGAACCTTTTTTCACTTATTTTATTGATACCCTTCATTATCTTAAGCATCTCAATCAAATCCTATAAGACCTGTCTCCTTCAGCCGCTCCTCGTAGCTGAGTCGAACTAGGCCTGGAATTAATATTATTTACTATATGCCAAACCCTCTTTATGGCAGTTACCGTATGTCCTTCCTCCGGAGTTGTGACCAAATTGAACACAATATCCCAGATGAGGCCTCACTCCAGTCAGATACGGTGTTGAAACTACCTCTTTTGATTTTTTTTTTATTTATCCTGTTACGAATACAACCTAAAACCCTGTTAACATTACCTATAGCTGCCTGACATTGTGCTGTCTGCTTATCCCCACCCCCTCATAACACTCGGTAAAGCGCATACCTCCGCCAGGCTGAACAGTTTACGTTTTGTATCCCATTGATAGGCCGGATCTGGATCCGGACCTGAAACAAAATCCAATCGGCTTGTTCTTGTCACCTACCCAACTCATCCACCAAGTTTCAAATGAATCTCTCTACAATGTTTTGAAATATTGCGCTATATATCGTTTTTGGCCTGATCTCTCAATACTGAAGAATCCTATTATTAATTTGCAATTGGTCACTGGCTTTGACATCAATACACATTTTTATTACGGACATTTTATTACCAACAACCAGTTTCAAATGGAGCACCTCGCCGCCATGAGATCATTTGAATTGCATCAGATGTGGCAATAAATGTGAATTGTTGCTCCCAGCTTGTCGGCTGGATGACAGAAGACGCCATTTGCATTTTTGCCGTTTCCATCCCTACCCCGTTTAGAATCCCGTGCCGCCACGCAAACTTGCTGGTCACTTAAAAAAATTAAATTCTCATATCCGGATCTGGATCTTCAACAAAATCTAATCAATTCATCTTTTACACACACCCAACCTGTCAACCAAATCTTGTCCAAATCTAGTTTTGTCATAACTCGTCGACAACTTTTTGAGATATCCTTCTTTATATAATTTTTTTGGCCCGATCTCTCAATGGCAACGAATCACTTAAAAAAATTATAGTCCTGTCTCTAGATTCGGATCTTCACCAAAATGTAATCAGTTCATCATTGTCACACACCTAACGCATGCACCAAGTTTCATCCGAATCCGTCAATAACTTCTTGAGATATTCTGCTCACAGACGGACAAACAGACAGAGAGGGGGTTGAAATCATAACCTTCGTTTTCCTTTGGTGGCAGAAGTAGTCACAAATGACTGACATTATTATGTGCTGCTAAATTAAAAAACTTTTTTGTTGAATTAAATTTTGAGCCAAAACACCTGTGGGAATGAAAACAGGGTTGCCTTTCAGCTTGCCTAATTCCCCCTTGGGTTGGTAAATAATTAGTGTTGATGGATAGGTAGAGAGATGCAATTTATTCCATTATTGCAAAGGTAACAGCAGAGCTACAGGAATCTTCCCCAATTGCATTTGATCGTGTTTGCTTTCGGCACCGTGATTATGCTTGCCATTAAACTCAGCAAGGAACTGACTCAGGCCCTGGTGTGAAACTGCACCACAAACCTTCATTCTTGCAACTTTCACTCTCAACCCAACCTCACTTATGAGAACGAAGAACCAGTCGTTCTGGTGAAGGCTACTGTCGATCTAGGTCTGCGGACACGTACATAGAATGGTGGTTTAAATCAACAGGACGTTGATGGGGGTATGTTAACCACCGTGGGAAGCAAGGAGAGGCTGACGCTGCAAATGTTAACCTTTTGTCAGAGCAAAAGAGGACAAAGGATTAATGCCCGAAACGTCAGCTTCTCCAGTCTTGGCACTGGTGTTGGCATACCTCAATCAGCATCTTGTTGATTCCATTCATTGTCCTTACTTCTTAGGGCTATTGATTAATATCTTGCACTCAGAACACATGGCTTTCCATGTCTGCACTAAAATATGGTTGGCAAGGCAAATGAATGCAGGTTTGTGGTTGAGGAATCACAACAAGGCTGTGTAAGCTTTTTCACAGTGACCGGTAACTCACAACATGACCTGAGTCGTCACACCTCGGGTAGTGTTCGAGCAAGTGATTGGCTAATGCTTTCTGTACCTTTGCACGTGTCACATATAATGGTACATTTAATGGATCAGCGGTAGCTTAAGCCAGGGGTTTCATGACAGTCAAATGGGTTAATGAAGGCATCCTGAACTGCTCATCCTTAGAAATCCATAAAATTTTCAAATGGGTTTGTATGCTTCTGATCCTCAGTGCAATTTGGCCGCATCAATCACGCACAAAGATACCTTTTCCAATCACATCTTTATGTGTTTTGCATCAATAATGCCAAAACTCATTGTCTTATTCACCCATCGCTATGGTGGACAACCTGGAATTATATTGCGTGATCGTTTCGAGCACTTATTCTGGAGCAACGCAAAAATTAAAATTGCGATCGAGCAAACCTTTAACAATGTACATTGCTTAGTAGAGTGTATCGTATCTTGGTGGTTTTATGCGTTGGGCCTTGTTATATATTCGAAGGGCTGGCAGGTGGCCGAGAGGTGCGCACACTTGCCTCTAAGCTGTCCAGCCTGCGTTTGAATCCCGACCCAGTTATAAACTGTCATCCCAGTGTTTCACAGGCAGGGTGATTCATCAACGTGTGTGCCGTCCCACGAATGGACGTTAAACTGGGTGTCCCATCTGCCGGAACTGGTTGGTGGACTTTAAAGATCCCACGGTGCCCTTCTCAAAGAGTAGGTGAGCTATTGCCGGCACCACGGCCAAATTCAAAATTCCTGCCCTGACCTCCTGAGTTGGAGTGGTGGGCAACCCATGCAGGAGTGTAGCATAGTAACTGCTTTGGCAGCACCAAGGCTCTGCACTCTGATGATGTTGCATGGTCCGAATCCTGATTAACTATGTCAGAATGGTCACGACGGCCAACTGATTCTCACATTCACCTCGCCGAAGTTGTTTTAAAGTGTAACTATAATGTAAGACCCATCGCTTCACTGTCGTGAATTCGAATCTTTGCGTAATTGCAAAAAAAAAAAAAGGTTGTTCTTAATGGAAAATTTAATTCGGCGGTGTATAGATACTGGCCTAGCTATACACTCAGGGAGCGAGGAGGGGAAGAGTGTTAATAGGATATTCATCACAACGTTTTTAGATGCTGAAATTCGAATAATATACAGTACAATAAACTATAATTGTGAATAAAATGGAGTACTGAATATAGCAAGCGTATTCTGAATCTATTTCACATGAGAAATTGGATTGAATGACTCATCATTATTATAAGTGATGAAGAAGATGAAGGACCAAGAGATTTTGTTTTCATGTAAATTACCCACGTAACATGCCGCTACATGCTAACGCTGCGTGTACGCGCATACGTGCAGGGTGCACTGCTGATTGTGTATTGTTGTATCCGCTGTAGGCCAATTGTTGACGGACGGATGCAGGCATGCACACATGCACGCACAAAGGCACACCGAGACCGTGCTCTTTTTTTATTATTATAGATGACCACATGGGGTGGGAATGCAAAAAGAACCAATACAGTTTAATTATGCCCTCCCCCCAAACCCATAACCTCGCTGTGTTTTGCAAAGTTACCCCTAGAAGACTTTCCCACAGCAGTATTGTATGATTAATTTTTTTTCCCTCATCCTGATGGAATATGTATACATCTGGGAAAACGTAACATCAGTGCTTCCATCATGTTGTTTATTATTAGTGTTGTCTGTAGTCTTTGTTCGTCAGACATGTCTGCTTTCTGGCACCATTTTGGTCGGAACCCCTGTCCCCTTACTTTTATATTATTCGTATTCCTTTATATCTGTTTTTATCATTTAAAATTGCCATCCATACTGTCAGCCAAATATCTCTTTCGTGCAGACTACTTTACATATAACCAGGACTAAGGACATTATATTAGGGACAGGGAGGGTAGGGGCAAGAGGGAGTGTGGTGAGCATCTTGCTCCACATTACGATAATAATGATCAAAATAATAATCATGATGACATGATTGATTTTGATAACAAGCCCCACTGAACCCACCCCCGATTGAAATACTGTGACGTTTGTCATCGAAAAAGGTCGAGAAAGTTCTGAATATGTTTGAATCTGCCTCACTGACAGGCCCGCTTGTAATCAGGGCTCATGTATCTCAAATCCTGCTCTGCTGCTCTGACTTCTCCTCCATCTGTCCTCTTCAGTTTGTCCTTCTCCTGAAGCCACCTTGAATCTGCTTGGAAGTCAGCATATATCACACCCATACACAAGAAAGGTGCAAAAACAGATCCACTGAAGTATGGACCAGTATAACCTTACTTCCTGTTGGAGGCAAAGTTATGGAACCCACCAGGCTACTTCCATGACCAACCACTTGAATAAGTTCACTCGCTAAAACCTCTAAGTCTCACCATCATATGGAGAGACAATGTATTGTTGCGGAAATGGCCCTTAGTGTGTTATTAAATATAGGATTAGCCCAGATCCCCCATTAAATGCATGTTTCGCCAGGTTGTTCGGTAAATGGACGTTACATGTGTGTCGGGAGGTGTAAGAGGCTGTTTATTGTTCGTACAGTGGTGGTGGACCGAGAGGTTCTTCTTCGTTCCCCTCTCCGAAGGAGTCTCCGCCCAGTGCTCTGGGAGGGGGAGGAGTTTGTCGGCTTCGTAAAGGGGCACGCCCCAAAAGAAAAGGAAGTGAAACTGCAGGAGCGCCGGGAAGGCGGTGGTAAAACTGAGGCGAGAGAGCGCCGGGAAGGCTGGGGTGAAGCTGCCTGCGCGTCGAGTCTGCCATTTTGGCAGTGGAAGAGGCTGCCTGTGCATCGAGTCTGCCATTTTGGCAGTGAGAGAGGCTGCCTGCGTGTCGAATCGGGCGATCGACTTTGTGGAGGGGGGTTTTGGCCGGCTGTTCCTCCTCGGCCCAGCCTGCAGAGCCCAACACCTCAATTTGGCCTTGTCTGGTGAACAGGCCAGGCCTGGACTTGTATGCTGGACCTTGTGAAAAGCCAGCTGGAGCATACCACAGATATTTTGTCTTGGGCCGTCGACCTTATGGGGGCTGGACGCGCCGAGGCTGCGTGTGTGAGGGGTGCGACAAATGGACGATGCTGCCATTTTGCCACGTGGCGCGTTTGAGCTTGGGTGCTCAAATCCATCGACATCGGCTTGTCACAAGCCACATTCGGGCCTTTGACGCTTTTGCTCTCGTCCATGAAGCATCACCAAGTACTCTGTGTCTTGTCTGCATGCTGTCCATGTCTTGTCTGCATGTTGTCTAAGGTTTATCTCGCTCGGGTCCCCTTCGAAACCCGTAATCCATAGCTCCCTAGTTAAGAACGGGTAATAGATTAATTATACCTGTCGTGAATGCTTTGCTTGTGTTGTTTTCCCCGATGTGTCCCCAATAAATCTGGCTGATTCATATGAAGTTGCCGCTTTGGGTTTGTTCGTGCCATGCTGAGAAACAATTCGCTCGATTGGTATATAAAACCAAAATGGTTACAGACTGGCAGAATTCGCTCGGTCTCTGACAAAACCAGTCTGTAACCGGGGGATATTCCCCCAGCTGGCAAGGCACAGGTGTATTTTGGTATCGTGATCTGAGGCGCGTAACCCGAGAATTGTGCCGAACCAGCCGGCCGGAGACGGCGGTGCTGTTAAGTGACGTCCGAATCCTTAACACTGGGGTCAAGAGTCGGGTGCGAATCCCCCCACCGCTGAATCCTTCACAGTATTAAAGCTGTCCCCCGATGCTAAGTCACAGACTGATATAATATCATCTGTCATTCCAAATCCTTCCTTGGTAAATCAGAACTTATTGTGGCATTTAAGGTCTTTTGTTCATGAGTCCTTCAAATACTGCATTTATCCATGCCCTGCTTCCCTCACTCCACAACTCTCACTCCTGAATATGGCGGAAATAAAAGCCCACAACATAGTTGTCAACTTCTTCCACAGTGAAGCAGAAACACAAGGCCTATTGCTCTCATATTGCAGACAGGGCCCGAGGCCTCTGTTTTCGACCAGATCATTCCCCCTCTCTTCAGGTCTTTCTTCCAAATGGTCTTTCATCACCTCTGTCAATCTCCAGTTCCTTCAGGTCAAACACATGCTTCCAGCAACTTCCTCCTTGGGAAACTCCTAAAATCCAGGCTCACTGCCTACATTCACTCCTCATGTTCATCTATTCTTCCATTTGTAGAACCACCTTCCTGAGTCAGTTTAATCACTGTCTTCCCTCCAGGACTTCAAGTTGGCAATTCACTGGCTTGTCATGTCATCTTCCTTCTCTGCTCTCTATATTTTCGACCCTGTTAATTACCCACCCTTTTGATTTCAGCCTAATATTTCTCTTTCTCGATGGCCTCTTTCTTCTCTTCTTTTCTTGAATATAGTTTGTGTCTCCCTGTTGCTCGCATTTCTACTGTTGGGATGTTACCATTCTACCCTTTCTCACTTCACTATTTCATAAGCCGAGATTGAATATCAAAATTCCAAATAAACTACAGATAGCAGCATGAGTAGTAGTCTTTGGCTTTTAGCCGTTTGACCTTGGGTATGAGCGTATGACCCCTTGCGGAATTTGGTCGAGCTAAACCTTGTCTCTTGCAGTGCCAGCACAAATTTCTGCATTATGGAACCTGCTGTCCTTCAGAAGAGACATTAACCGGTTCGCCTGCATGCTATGTGCAAGTCTCCTGGTATCCTTTGCGAGAGTAGGCCTTTTTACTTGTACCAGAGCCAAATTCCATCTCGGTGTTCAAACGCACTCCACTGCCTTGACCATTTACAGTTCCATGGGAATTCATTTGGTATGAGTTATACAATGGATTGTATGAATGATCCAAACAGGAAAAGGTGGATGTCATGACATAATGAAAACAACAACCCGGATAATACAGAATTGTTTGAACATTTGTGCTTTCATTCCAGTGAAAAAGTAACTTTGCTTTAATAATGGTGTAAAGGGGCTATATATTTGTTATGGACTAGCAGGGGTACCCAACGATGCCCGGTTGCTGTCGTAATCCTGTTGGCATTTTGAAGAAATCAAAATTAGTTTTTTTTTCTATTTTTTTTATTGTAGGGGCCTGAAACACTTCCCTACACCCACTAAATAATGTGGTCAGGGATCATTTAGTATTACCTTTCACATAGCTACAAAAGCTAAAGCACCATAGTGATTTTTTTTTTAAATTGAAAATCTAAAAAAAATTATAATTTTTCAATTTTTTTCTTCCCTAAAACACTCTGCAGCACTCACTGTTACACCTCTGAAATTTTGATGAAGATCCGTTCAGCCATCTCCACGAATAAACGTGACAGAGAGACAGACAGACAGACAGACAGACGGACAGACAAACTTCTCTCTTATCATATAGATGCATGAGGTGGGAAGGGATATGAGTTCCCTTTCAAGGAACTTCAATGCAGAAGGAGGCCTTTTGGCCCATCAAAGCCTGGGAAATAGTTGCCCACTTATGGTTGCTTGTTCATGCTCTATCCTTTTTAAATGCTCAGTGTCAAGCAAGAAAGCAGCGTGTACCATTTTTGAAGTTTTTGGTGTGACTCGGTCGGGGTTCGAACCACCAACCCACCCAGATTCAAACACTCGAACTCTGACACCACTGAGTCTGGTTTCTAAGTATTTCTCCACGTACATATATGTTACAAGGAGATCGTCCCACAGGGTCAGTTAGTTAAAATATTTCCACATTTTTTTCCCATTGCAACAGCAAATGTTTCTTTTTTCCAGTTGTCTTTTGCCGTTTTTATTAAAAACCTAGTTTGTGAAATGTTGTTATCAACTTGCATTTCGAAAGTCGAAAGAGAAGTCGACCTGATGCCCTCTTTAAGCAGGATAAAATACTGTTTGAAGGACGCAAAGGATTAATGTCTCAACTCAGGTGCTTTTGAATGTCCTTCTTGAAAGTGCAGAATCAAATTGTCGGCATGTTCACATTTATGCCAAAGAACCTTCTACTCGTTTTGCACTAAGTTGAGTTCAAGAGCAATTAACCTCCAGCCAGACATCCACTCGGGGAAACAAATTAGATGGCGTGCAATCCGTGGCCATGTGACTGCAATGGAAAGATGGTTTTTTTTTCTGAAAATACATGTTCTGAATTACAGAATTAATCATTGTAGTTTAAATAGTTCCTCTCCTTCATCTTGTATTCCAAACCCCTCTGGCAGTGCTTACAGAGGCTAGGAAAGCTTATCTTATACACATTGTTATTCCAAAGGTTTTTTTACCCCCACTGGTTCTTACATATACTGAGTCAGTTGGGAAGTCGGGACAAGATGGAATGGTATAAAATTAGACGTGGAGGGTGAAACGAATTATTATTTATTGATATAGATTATAAAGACATGTTTTTCTGTGTCTGTCCTCTTCGCGTATCATCACCAAGGTTCATTGGCATAGTTAACAGTCTTACAATTCTGATTACGGCCTATACATTGAGTTCCAATTTATTCATTTATTTTGTTTGGCCCCCTTGAAAGCAGAATTTTCTCAAATTGTTGGCCATGTTGGATGAGGTCATGGCATACCATTGGGTGTTCCTTCATCCAGGGCCATTCCATCATGAGAATGCTGCTGCTGCTACTGTTTTAGTTGTTGTTGTATAGCCATCTCATCATATCAGATTCCATACCATGTCATCACCCATCCTTGATGGGTATAACAGTTAGGCCTCAGTCACATTTGCTCTACGGCGAGGATAAGGCGGCCGTATGCCCTCTGAATTGACAGAAACGTGCGGCAGCCGCAGAGAAACTGAGGTGGCCTCAGGGTGGCCCTATGCCGTTTGGCTATATTTTACAGGCCGTAGGGTCGCCGTGGAATGAAATCGCGGAGTTATAACTTTTTTTCATTTCTACGCTCGCCGTAGCAATTAGACAAGCCAAGCTATGACGTGGATGTGCTCCACGTCGACCGTACATAGGGCGTGCGCTGGGCTTGCGTTTTCCGTGCAGCTGCCGTAAGCTCTTCTCAATGAAAAATGAATTTTCCCAACCCCCAAAAAATTACGGCGGCCGCACTATTTACATGGTCGCCGTACGGTGGCCTTGCGGTCTGTGTGACTACCTGTGGGCAACGCAAGGTCGACGCTCGGTTCCCCTACTCCCGCCGTGCACCTACGTACGGCCTCTGTGGCAGTCTGCGTCGACCGTGCGTCCACTGTGCGCTACCGCTCGAGATCGGAGTATAGTTGTTTGCCTATACACAGTGGTGCCCCCAGAATCCGAATTTAATTCGTTCCTGGAGGCTGTCACTGATGCTGCTCTTCTTATCGAGCCGCATGTAGCTATATCTGACCATGCTGATACATGTGTCTATTTTCCTTGTCCACCTTTTCTCCTCTGTTCCATTTTTAATGAATTGACCTTCAACCTCCTGTCACCTGGATCTTTTGAAACGGTTTGTTCTCTTTACACAAACACAATTACCTGCAGATATATCATGTTAAAACAATAAAATTTATCGATGGACACAAAGGATTGAAATTAAACTAATTAATTGAAATGGAATCGATAATACAAATTGTCTCAGAGAAACAACCCCCAAGCAATTAAAGCTTGATAATGATCATATGACAGCAGGCAATCACTGTAAGGCCTTGTGGGAATAGCAAGATTGAACGAAGTTTGGGGTGAGTTCTGTAGATGAAGCAAGGCAGTTCGGAACAAACAAGCTAATATGGATATTCCATAAGTGTTTACTCAGGCTTATGAGTACAGTAGCTGTGTTGCTTTGTGATGCAATCCATATAATTGTATACTTTGCAGTTCTACGTGATGACAATGACATTAACAACAAAGAGTCAGAATTTTCATGCAAGCTCAGTTGGAAATTTTTTGGATGTTTTTAACTTCAGGATTGCTGCTGTACATCTTGTCCGTGTTTATTTATTTATTTTTTTAATAATAGGGTCTGCGATTTATTTGAAACAGCATGAGCGTGTCTATCCTAACTATGTCTGGTTTACACTCGTTAGGCTCCAGGGCATTGTATCGGCTCTAAGTGCAGCCTATTGATGTGATGCTGGGTCTGATGGATGGCAGAGTGTGGCTGCTAGCATTACACTTTCACTACAAAAAAGACGATTTAAATGCATCGAAAGAAAAACAAAGATTGAAAAAGACAAGGGGTATAAAAAGAGACTCGTAACTTGATGGTTTTTGATGTACTTGGGGTGGAGTTGGTTGGAGGGGAGGGGATGAAATGAAACCCATCTTATGTATCATCTGTCTGTCCATTGAAATGTGTGATTGTTTCATTATTTGAAATGTGGGGTGGGGTTGGGGGTATATTTTAGTATTTTTTATTTTAGTATTTTTTTTATTTTAGTATTTTCTATTTTAGTATTTTTTATTCTAGTATTTTAAATTTTAGTATTTTCTATTTTAGTATTTTCTATTTTAGTATTTTCTATTTTAGTGTTTTTAATTTTAGTATTTTTTATTTTAGTATTTTCTATTTTAGTATTTTTTTTATTTTAGTATTTTCTATTTTCATATTTTTATTTTTATTTTGGTATTTTCTATTTTAGTATTTTTTATTTTAGTATTTCCTATTTTAGTGTTTCCTGTTTTAGTATTTTTTTATTTTCGTATTTTTTTATTTTAATTTTTTTATTTTAGTATTTTTTATTTTCGTATTTCCTATTTTAGTATTTTTTTATATTAGTATGTTTTTGGAATATTTTAGTCTTTTTTAAAAATATGTTAGTATCAATCTATGACAGGCTGTCTGTCTTTTTGCCTCGCTTCTGGAATAGCACACAGGTATGTTTCCCAGTGGCTGACAGGATGGCCTCCAGGTATGCACACTCACCTCTAAGTTGTCTCGCCTGGGTTTGAATCTGGACCCAGCTATAAACTGTCATCCTGGTGTTTCACAGGCAGGGTGATTCGTCAATGCGTGCGTCGTCCTTCGGATGGACGTTAAACTGTGCGTCCCATCTACCAGCATTAGTTGGTGGATGCTAAAGATCCCACAGTGTCCTTCGTGAAGCGGCATCCTGAACAAGTTCCAAATTCTTGCTATAACTACCGCTGGGAAGGCAATGGCAAACCACCCATTATAACCCTTCCTAATAAATTGCTTTGGCAGCACCAACGCTCTGCAACAGAGTATACGTATATTGGATTGCATGTGCCCTTACCTTTGGGCTATCTAGTTTTGCTGGGTTCAATTCCTGACCTGACTATAAACTGTCAGAGTGGTGCTTCGGAGGCTGACCGTTGCATCACAAAGTGCACCATCCCTCAAATTGGCATGAAGCTGGGTTTTCCGTCTCCCCGCATTAGCTGGTGGACCTTAACGATCCTACTGGGTGAACTTTTGTGAAGAGTCGGTCAACTATCAGTGGCAACGAATTCCAGATTTCGACTAGATTGAGTCTGGCCAGCGGATTCCTGAAAGACTTGGGGCAAAAACACAAGAAGGTGGGGTCAGGTGGTAATAAATAGGACCTTTAAGTGAGTAGTAGTAGTCGTAGTATCTTTCTTTTTGCAGCATTTTCTTTTTAGTAAAGGTTGTGGGTTGACCCTGAAGTTTTCAAGGTTGTTTTCGAACCAATTCCTAATTAGACACCATCATGGCAAAGTCGGATTTGCTTTTTGTTTTGCAAAAATGTTCCAGATATTGCAACAAAGTTTTCTTTCCTGCATCTCACGTTTCTCTCATCAGTAACACCTTCTTGCTGACTGTCATCCTCTGCTCTTCCCTACAGTCTTTGATGACTGCTGCGCATCACGACTGAGAGGTCTCTCTGCATACCCATCCATCAGCTGTTCTACACTCGCCAACCCGCTACCCTGTTTCCATCCTAGCCTCGTTCCTGCAACACCTCCACTGACACTGTTGCACTTCTGTCGTATTGTTCACCCATTCCCCTCACCTCAACTTCTCTATAAAAGATACAGTTGAACATGTATACTTAATGAGGACACTTTATAACACACCTGTAGAAGGCAAATTTTCATGTAAGTCACTTTTTCAGTGATGGCAAATGAGATTCACTTTTCTAGCTGGGCAACTGAATTTTGCTGAGTCAGTAAATCAAGTCAACAGTGTGTTTTATTAGGTAATATTCTCAAGTTTCTCACTACTGCTACTTCGTTAACAGTCCAAATTATTCGCACATTCTTGTGGAGTGGAGCAGCAAAAGTTTTTGCACAGGTCAAGTCTTTCCCAAATCGGTTGGCCAAGCCTCTCACTCTCTGGATAATCCTCTTTATCTATTTGCTGATGACTCCACCCTCTGCCGTGACATCCCTCATTCTTCAGACAGGCAGGCTAGGCTGCAGCCTCTTCACTCTCCTCAGATCTTGACAAAATCACAAGATGGTCAAACACTTGGTATACGTCGTAAAATCCTGACAAATCTCACACTCTCACTATCTCTCTCTCCAAAAGGATCATCTGGTAACCTCCCCCACCTCCTGTCCACTTTTGAAACAATCCTTTTGAGGAAGCTCAGTCATTCAAACTCCTGGGTCTCACTATCAGCCATGATCTTTCTTTGACAAGCCACATTTCAATGATGGCCTCCAAAGGCATCCCCATTGTACAAAGTCCTTCCTTGGCACACCTGATCTCCTATCCCCCGACAAGGCCTTCACCTGCAGCTTGATGGAGTTCTGCTCTCCCCTCTGGGATAGTACCTCTCCTTCACATCTTGCTCAGCATGACACCGTGGAAGCCAAGGCCTTCGGGATTATTGGTATCTCCCGTGATGAAGCTGACTCTACGGGTCTATCACTTCACCATCATAGACAGGTCGGTGGTCTCTCTGTTTTCCATCGCCTGCTTTCTCGTCTTAGACCCTCTGCTCTTTCCGTTCTTGGTACCCACTAAAGTTTCTGTGCAGGACTCCCATGGTGCACTGTCAACCCTCTTCTAGAGAAACTACCTACATCCACATTCACTGCTCACTTCCATACATTTTTTTCCTCTTTTTTTCCCGCATGTGGAACCATCTTCTACACCCTCTTCAATCTCATTCTTCCTTCTGGGTCTTCAAGGCATCTGTTCACCACCTCCTCAGGTCATCCCCAGTCCAAATCCATGATCTTTTTTACACTCGTTAACCACCTCCCCCCAATCCCTACTCCTTCCAAATTTGCAGGTTTTCCTCCTGATAGTTTCCTTTTATATCCATGTTGTCCACCCAATGCATCCTCTCCTGCCCCCCCCCCATTCCTCCCCACACCCAATATTTGTCCAAGTCTACCTCTACCTTAGCATTCTACTCTGCTGTTGGTTGTTGGTGTTTTCTCCCTCGCTCTGCTGTTTTTTTTTTTTAACATCTTGTTAAGTCTTGATCCTTCCAATGTACCAGCTCTTCCACGAGCCTCGACTAACTACTGTATTTTAGAGCCTGATGTTCGAGTGAAGGTGGCCGGAGTTTGTATTTTGCTCAAAGTGCCGGCGACTACTCTTCGTGAAATACACCGTGCAATCTTTCAGGTCCAGCGACTAATTTGAGCATAGGGGACACACAGTTTAACATCCAGCCTCGGGATGGTGTACTTTATATTTTAAAGTCAGGAATCGAACCCACCACGAGACAGCTCAAAGTGTAAATGTGCTCCCTCTCTCGTGCACAGGTTTGTCACGTGAGTGGTTTTGTAACACAACACCATAATATATAATCCAGGTTGCTCCACCAAGTCTGCGTTAACAATATTCAAACCTGTAACCTCTATTATCTTCATATATTCAATGGAGCATTAAATGTAATAATAATAATTATTACAAATCTGATTGAGGTTCATTTTTTAATGGGATTTTTTTTCGTCTTAAATGTCCGCGTGCTTGCATGTGAAACCGACCGTGCCATCTTATTCGACTTTTTCGTTTGAATCTTCTAGTCCTGATTTATGGAGGCTGACAGGATGATGCACACCTACAGGTACACACATTCACTTCTAAGCTGTCCAGCCAGCCTGGGTTTGAATTGTGATCCAGCTATAAACTTCCATCCTGGTGTTTCATAGGCAGAGTGAATCATCAATGTGTGTGCGTGTGTCGTCACTCGGATGTACGTTAAACTGGGTGACCCATCTGTCGGAATTAGTTGGTGGACGTGAAACGTACCACGGTGCCCTTCACAAAGAGTCGGCGAGCCATCTCAGTCGTCTAGAGTGGGAATAATTGTGGCCGTTAAAGAAGAAGAAGTCTTGATTGATGGGAGATTTGAAGGTAAAATCAGGCGACACATAAGTTAGTGTGGTCGTTGTTGTTTCACAGTTTGAATTTCCAAGGGCGTTAATAAGTTATCCGAACAGAGAGTCGCAAAAGTCCAATGAACAGCAAAGTATTTTAATTAATTTTTCAAAATATAAGCATACTGTATATCATTAGTAAGGAAATATTTTTTAGAACCACATAATATACTTATACAGTACTCAGCCAGAATAAATATGAACACCTCTGATTGTGAACAAACTTTGTTTTAACAATCTGTGATATGAACACAATCAAATGAACTATTAGTATCAGGTGACATCATGACCTCTCTTGCAATGACTGCATCAGGTAGAGATTTGTCATACATTTGGTAGAGGAGAGGAGATAGATCCAATGTCCTCTGTTGATGGTGATGTCACCTTTTCTTGTTTTTGACGTGTGCAGAAATCTAGGCTCATACATGAGCAAAACAACAGAGGGCAGTAGGTACATAGACTGGCTGAGGATCAGAGAGGAACACTGGAGCTTCATTCCAAGAAATCGGTAATGCTATTTGTTTTGCATCGTGTCGAGGCTCGTGGAGGAGCGCGAATGCAGAACGGGCCGGGACGTAACAGAACGGAAAGAAGAGCCAGTGGGAGAGAGGGACACGCACTAACAGCGGGGTTGATGGACAAAATAGAGGGAGACCTGGTTAAATATGGGTTGTGGGGAAGATTGAGTGTTAAATAAGGCAAGTGTTTCATTTTGACATACTTTATAGTTTTCATTTGAATTTGGCCTGTTTGGTGTTCCCAACTGAACACATGCAAGTAGTGGACAACAAATGGAAACACCAATGTAAAGTCACTTAATAGGTCGTCGGGCCACCATGTGCAGAGAGTACATCGTGTATGCACCCTGGCATAGAGTCCAGCAGCGTCTGGAATTCTGCAGGAGCGATGCAACACCATTCTTCCACAAGAAAGTCAATGAACTCACACCTGTTTGATGGAGGTGGAAAACGTAGTCTCAGGCGTCATTCCAGAATATCCCATAAATGCTCGATTTGGTTCAGATCTGGTGACTGAAAAGACTGACGTATTGATAACATCAGTGTCATGCTCATAAAACCATTGGGTGACCACACGTGCTCTGTGTAATGGGGGGCATTGGGGTGTCTCCTCTTGCAGCCATGCTAGCCATCATTATAGGCAACCAAGCCTGTGCAGCATTTTTATACATGACCCTAAGCATGCTGGGTTGTCATTTGCTTCATTAGCACATGGGCCACACCTGTGTGTAAGCCGTTGCTTGGTGTCCCTCATTCACCCAGATGTTTCCATTTTTTTGTCTTTGTAGCTTGTGATGCTGGGATCCCGGGTTTACAACCCCTTAACTACATACGATGTTGATTGGTCAGTTGTTCCCTTCCTTATCATCCATCTAAATGCACACCGACATGTTTGCGTGTGCTTGGCCAGCATGTGTGCTACATCATCGCAAGCACCTGCATGAACATAAGACACGAAAATGGATACTTCGCTTTTTACGAAGCACCCTTTTTATGCAAGCACAAGGCATAAAAAATAACAAATCACTCTCGTTTAGACCCTCTTATGCTGAGAGAAGGAGGGGTCCACATATCTCTCCCACAGGGATGTGCAAGAAAGTTCCCTCAGTTCGATTTCATTTGTTCACATGCCTTGATCTTTTTCTGCCCCGGTTTGCTTTCTTAATTCCTCCGATTACTGCACCTTTGTGCAGCCGTCTATTTGCTGATTAGACAGTTATATGACCCTTGACTCCTGTACACAAAGACAAACTATGTTATAGATTGAAATATCGAATAGAATATAACATGAAAGCATAATTATGAATGAGGAATGGGAGGAGGGTGGTCAGGTCTGTGGCCACATCATTACAGAATGGAGGGAGGAGTGGTTTAAACACTGCTGTTTTTACAATTAGGACCCGTTTATTTTTTTTATGTACAAATGAGTATTGAGATGGTTCAAGCCCATATGAGTGAAAGGGGGTGGGGGTGGGGGAGAGGAGAGGTATCAATGGATGTAATGCATAGAGGTACTCTTGTACCATGAGGATGACAAGAACCTGCAGCACTATGTGACATGCACAATACTGCTTACGCAGAGAATTATACTCCAGACAAGCATGGACAACCTGGTTTGGACATTGTGGCAGTATTTGTTACATTGTTATAGTTCATTCACTTCCCCTTCAGAGGCTCTCTGTTGGAGTCTCATAGCCCTGCTGAGCCAACAGCAGTTGCAGACCGTTGATGATTCGAATGAATCACAGCTGTTCATTTGTTGGTCAACTCTCACAGATAATGTGCATGAGATATTGTTTCCAGAACACCACAAGATTGGTGACCCCATATTTTTCCAAGTGGGGAAGATGATTGATTGAAGTGAACATTACGTTATCAATTAATAGATTTCATATTTCTGAATTAAACACTAATACTCCACATCAGTCATCTTTCTCCCCACAATCGTCAAATGTAAATTACTGCCCAGCGAACACACTGACGTTGGGTTATGGGTTAATGTTGGCACAACGTTATCACCGCCATTGGCCCAACCTTGCTTCAGTGGAGGGCAAAACGTTATTGGACAGACACAGGGGGACAAATACACCTGCGAGGAAAAAGAGGGACTCAAGAATGCAGGTGAGCAAGAAGTTTGGACTTTGAGATGTTGACCAGGCGAAGTTTTCTGCATGAACATGTTTGGCTGAGTAGAGTGATAAGGAGTAGCAGATGCCAGAAAGAGTATGGGGAACAAGACCCAATGGAAGATGGTTGGAGATCGAAAGAAGAACAGCCAGTCAACTGTGAGAAGGCAGTAGGACTTGTACAACAGGCCATATATAGGTGAATCAATCGATTTTCAGAGCATTGGCCTCCCAAAATTCGACAAATGATAGGCAGGACAGAGGTGCAGTGGCCCACAAGGAAAAACAACACTCCATTGTATTTCAAGCAAACAACTTATAAGCCATGATAAGTTTTGTGAAACCAAGGAAAACCCTTTCCTGATGCAGAATGCCCAAGCGTGCTCCAGGCTTTTTGTGGCCAGCTTGAAGATGTGGTCTGCCTGGGAGGGTGACAGTGGTATGGCCCAAGAGTTTGATGGATTAAGCCTCTTCCAGAAATTGAACACATTGTTTGTGATTGTTGGAGTTTGCCCAATGGTCCTTGTAGTGAGAAGCTGCGACGACGTGTGACTTGCTTGGATTGAATGTCCTAAAATGACATGATCACAAACAATACTTTGACAGTTTTTCCTTTTGATAGACAATAGCATTTACCTATGAAGACTTGAGAACTATTTCCATTTGCATTGTGAAGATACATTGTAAAGGTACAAATTTGGTTCCAATCACACAATGTCCAGTGAAGCCATTTTTAAATGACAGCCAGCCCGAGTTGGAGTGGAGGAGGCCAATGGGCCGACCACGTGCCTCATGGTTGCAGCAGGTTGATCGGCATCTCAAGCAGATTGAGATGGGCCAGGCATTTGCTTGTGGGATGGCCAGATGGAGGCCTCTGGAGTACTGGCGGAAAGTGGACGAAGCGACGCGCTCCTCCGGCACATGCTCCCATACCTGACCTGACCTGTCCTGCTATAGTTAGTACAAATGTTGTGTGCACAATCAGAATGAAAGCTTATTAGCTAATTTTAATCAACCTGTGCTTGGTGCAGCCTCTGACAATAACTATATGTTGGTTTAGAATTTAGATAGTGCTGAGCATGGCCTAGTTGTGATTTCAATTCCAGGTGAAGGCAAGAGTATTAGGGAGGTGGATTTCTAACCCTTGGGAAATTGAGCTTTCATCAGGAGAATTATTATGTCCAAATCAGATATTTGGTGTGGACTGGTCGGACAGCTTGGACTAGAGGTACACACGCTCGACTCTGAGTTGTTTCGCCTGGAATTGAATGTCGACCCAGCTATAAACTGTCATCGTCGTTCTTCACAGGCATGGTGAGGCATCAATGTATGTGCTGTCCCTCGGATCGACATTAAACCTGGCGTCTTGTCTTCCAGCATTAGTTGGTGAACATTTAATATCCAGTGATGTCCTTCATGAAGAGTAGGTGAGCACCCGGAACAAATTACAAATTCTTATCACTTTCAGTCGAACGCCAGGCCTGTCCAGCCATTTTGTGAAAGACTTGTGCGAAAAGCGATTTTTGCGTCAAAATCAGAATTTGACATGAATTCCGCCTCCCCCTCCCCCTTTGCAGGTTTTGCTAACCCGATCCTACCCGCACCCGAGGTCGTGAATCGAGCCTGGAGACCTCTTTCCGTTGACTTGGGCCAAAATGAGATTATCAGTTATAATCCCAGCCATATCATTACCGTCCTTCTGGAGTGGGTAATCTGCCTCCAGCTCCTGGTCTGGTGTACATGTGAGACTAATCAAAAAGTTGTGATACACTCTTAATACCCTCAGGACAACTTGGGATGGACACTGAACTGCTCACTACATAAAAGGCCCAAAATTCTGCAGCCGTATGGAAAATACCAATTACATTAAATCAGTTCTTCATTCTGTTAGCTAACATCAAACATTAACAAAAAAAACAATACAATGACTATGGGTCATAGAAAGGTTTTGAAATAAATGCAATCGAGTACAGGTATACCGTGAAATGATAATCTACTTAACATCAAACGGCATGTGCAGGAGGCCTGCATGATGATGGCTGTCAAGTGCTTCGAAGACCCCAGGCCTCTCTTCCTTTCATGTTCCACTACCTTTGTGTAAGTTTAAATTTGTGGCGTCTCTTATGGGATGCCTTTGGATTTTAATTGCCTTGGGCCTGCACTGCAGCTTGGTAGACCACGTGATTCATGAAAAAGACTTTATTTCTCTATCACAGACTTGTTTTTATTTATTAAATAATGGCCCCAATTCATTTGCATTCCAATTTTTATCCCTATAATTTATTCCACCCTTTAATATATTTCATACCTTTATTATTGGATTTGTACAAGAGGGAATTGTTTGTGATTTGTGGCCACACTTCATTTAGAATCATGAGCGATTCCCACCCCCCAACCCTCATCCCTCAGCCCATGACTGGGGGGGGGGGCGTTAAACCACGACAGGTGAAAGGGAATTTAGCCAATGGTTGGGAAATGGAAGGTAAATTACTGGGCTATCTACAAATAGAATATGTACAGAAAAATAGCAGATTGCTTGACAATGGCCTCTTATATCCCTAAATCACAATATGGCCCCTTCTATCCTGAAATTACAATAAGGCCCCTTATATCCCTAAATCACAATATGGCCCCTGATATCCCTAAATCACAATATGGCCCCTTATATCCCTAAACCACAATATGGCCCCTTATGTCCCTAAATCACAATATGGCCCCTGATATCCCTAAACCACAATATGGCTTCTTATATCCCTAAATCACAATATGGCCCCTGATATCCTGAAATCACAATATGGCTTCTTATATCCCTAAACCACAATATGGCTGATTATATCCCCAAATCACAATATGGCCCCTTATATCCTGAAACCACAATATGGCCTCTTATATCCCTAAATCACAATTAGGCCCCTTATATCCCTAAATCACAATATGGCCCCTTACATCCCTAAACCACAATCTGGCCCCGTATACCGCTTATACCCTAATATGGCCCCTCATATTCTTCACATCCCTTCATCCCAATGGCCCCTTACACAGGATGTTCTATACTCTAAATGCACCATGTTTTCTTTGTCCTCCTCAAATCCTCCTTTTATTTTCTTCTTCCTCCTTACCCCTCCCACCCCCTCCTCCTCACTTCTTTCACCCACGAATGCACACACCCTCCTTTGTATTTTGGGTAGGTCTCTTTGCAAAGTGAGATGGTGAAATCTTTGCCCATTCTTCACGTGAAAATTGCTCAAGTTCTGCCAACTTTGATGGGGATCGTCGATGGATTGCAATCTTCAAGTCTCACCATGATTGTTCAATTGGGGTCAAGTCAGGACTTTGACTGGGTCACTCAAAAATATTAATTTTATTTCTATTCACCCACTCCAGTGTGCCTTTATCTGTGTGCTTCGGATCATTGTCCTTTTGAAATGTGAATCTCTTACCCAGTTTCTGATTCATGGCTGGCTCAAGCAGGTTTTCATCAAGGATTCTCCTGTACTTTGCAACATCCATTGTCCCTTCTATCCTGACAAGCTTGCCAGTCCCCTCTGATGAAAAGCAGCCCCACAACATGATGCTGCCACCACCGTGTTTGACAGTAAGGATGGTGCTGACTGTGTGATGTGCAGTGTTGGGCTTGCACCAGACGTAACGCTTTGAGTTTAGACCAAAAAGTGCAATTTTTGTCTCATTTGACCACAAAACCTTTCTCCACATACCTGCAGTATCATTAAGATGCTTTTTCACAAACTCATTTCAAGCTTTAGATGTGTCTTTTCATTAACAGCTCCTTTTTTGCCACGTGTCCAGTGAGGCCAGCTTTGTGAAGGTAACAGGATATTGTTGATTGATGAACACTGACATCCATCTTGGACGTAGAGCTTTGCAGATCTTTCGAAGTCATTTTTGGATTTACAGTGATATCCCGAACCAGTTTCCTGCTTACTCAGCTGCTGAGTTAGAATAGGTGACGTGATGCTGAGTTAGGATAGGGTAGAGTCTGGGTGGTATGATACATCTTTCACTTCTAATTCTAACCCTAACAGGTTTCTGGGTGATATGATACATCTATGGATTTCACCGTACTCAAAGGGATAATGCGTGACTACTAAATCTTATTATAACCCTCTCCTGAACAGTGCTTCTCCATCACTTTATGTCTGTCTTCTTTGGAAAGCTCCTTCATCGTCATGTTCACCTTGTTGGTTGACCAAGTGAGTTACACCTTAAAACTCCTTTGAAAAGTGGGGGAGATTACTTTTTTAAGTTAAACCACTGATTACATTCAGGTAAAACCTGTTATATTTATTTTTTCACCTTTCAAACAAATAATTTGCTCCTGAAGTGATTTAGAGTTGCTTAGGAAAGGAGTTGAATACTTATAGAACTGAAAATCATCTAATTTTCTCTGTTAAGCAAACTTAATCACATTTTATCTGCATTTTTTTTTTAGTTCTATCACCATGAAGTAGTTTGTGAAGACTATATATTAACTTTGATTTGAAAGCTTCATGAAATAAGCTCAGGTGGCATCAACATGTGGAAACTTTGGAGGGGTGGCGGTGATGGTGAGAGGTGGGGGGGGAGGGGGGGTGGGGTGAATACTTTTGAGGCCACTGTACCGTTATGATCTATCTCGAAGCAGCAATAAACTCATCCACAAATCCGATGAAAACTTGAGAATATAGCAACAAAGCAAATTCCAATGATCTCGAAGGCCTTTGTTTTTGGTCACCACATCTGATGAAGGACATAACTTCCATGGAGAGGTTACAGTGTCGAGCTACGAGATTGATTCCAGGACTAGCAAGACAAAGCTATGAGGAACGTTTGAAGGAGACAGCGCTTCATACATTGGAAAGGAAGCGATTGCTGGGGGACTTGATTGATATGTTTAAACGAATGAAGAAGATAGATGCAGTGGAGCTTTTCGGCAGAGTGGACAGTGTTGGGACCAATGGCCATAGCTTGAGGGTAAATAAAGGTAGTGGTAGTGGAGGGGGTGGACAGATTTAAATTTGATTTTGATGGCTACCTGGGATGCTTTGGAGGGATATATAGGGATATTGCCAGGACGTGTCGGTAGCTTGTGTGAGAATGGGTAATGGATTCTGGGGTTTGTGCAGCACAGGCATGGTGGCCGAATGACCTCCTCCTGCACCAAAGTTCCTTGTGTGTGTCTGCCTGAAGGGAGCTGGTGCAGCTGAAGGAGTGGGCATGATCTGTTCTATTCTCTTTAAGCAGTTGGAAAGTGTTGAAGCAATTCTTTGTAAATAAAATGTTTAGCCGTTAGTGACGAACAAAAAAAACCTACACAAGTTGATGTGAGCACTCATTTGGGATTTGCTAAGGAGTGAATTAAATTGCATTTCGTTGCAACATGCTGCCAAGCAAGGTTTGTGCTTTCGATTCTGCAAAAAAGAAGAAAAATTATATTTCTCAAAGACCCAGTAGGTTATATTATTAGGCTACTCATTAACGAGAGCAAATCATTTAATCACCTCGTTCGTGATTGATGTTTGCTCATTTGTTTGTTTTTTGGTGGGGGGAGTGTACCTTGATTTTTTTTTTCATTCAATGCTCTGTGTCCTCCTTATTGTGCCGACGCAAAAGGTCCCCATAAAATGTAATTGTACGGTTCATATGCAAGGGGTAATGGAGGCAGGTGTAGTCGAACCGTCAGGGACGGTGCCAGCAGGGGGTGCTGCATTGTAGAGCATGCTTGATATTTTTATTTAAATATATGTATGTATCATGTATATGTATATTGATATATATATATATATATATATATATATATATATATATGTGTGTATATATATATATATATATATATATATGTATATATATATGTATATATATATATATATATATATATATATGTATATATATATGTATATATATATATATAATTATATATGATATGATATATATATATATATATATATATATATATATATATATATAATTGTTTATGTGTATATATTTTATTTACATATATATATATATATATATATATATATATATATATTATTTATTTATAAATATATATTTATATATTTACATATATATATATATATATATATATATATATATATATATATATATATATATATACATATATAGATGTTATATATATAATATAATATTGTATATATGTATATACAGTATATGTATATATATATATATATATATATATATATATATATATATATATATATATATATATATATATATATATACACATTTTTTGTATTGTGCCATTTTGAGGGCGTTGCCTCAACATCTTCCGTTCTCATTGCTTTAAACCAGGGGTCTCCAACCTTTTTGGGCGGAGGGCCACAAAACCAAAGTGGTGAGGGGCGGAGGGCCGCACCCATAAAAAGGACGCTAAATTCCGAAAAAAAAAAAAATAATATATATATATATATATATATATATATATATATATATATATATATATATATATATATATATATATATATATATATATACTTAATATGTGGAAATTTAAACAAAAATTAGTGCTGAATATATTTTTCTTGCCAACGAATATAATAAATGAATAATCATGTTAAAAACACGTGTCTAATATGAATCAAAATCATAATAAAAATTACAGAACGCTTTGATCATTGACCCTGACAAATTGGCAGTATCGCGGGCCGCATTGTAATGTAAACTTTATATGGCACCGCGGGCCGCATAAATCCGTCTAAGGGGCCGCATGTGGCCCACGCACTGCAGGTTGGAGACCCCTGCTTTAAACTCATGTTGTGTCATGCCTTGCATCATTATGTCTTGTCTAACCCTTATCCAAGCTTCCCGTAAGTTTAGTAATTGATATTGTGATTCCCATCAATATAATTTATACATAATAATTCGCTATTGTGATACATTACTACCCTAAACTTAACTTACCAAAAATAATATGAAGGAACCTTTTAACGAGTGGGTAGAGTGAACACGAGTACAGTACTGCATAGCAAATGAAACTGTACAACACGGTTATTAACGTTTGCATGCATTCATCGCACAAACAGCTTGAGGTTATGATGCATCTATATTAATATTTTGGCACGCCCTTTTTTTTGTTCCACCATCAGATTTTTGTTACTGCATGAAATGAAACAAGCTTTGACATTTATAGTAATGATATTGTTGTCTTCCTTAAGAGGCCCCTCAAAATTCGTTTTGATGATTATGGTCGTTAAACAGTTCATGTTCTCCATTTGCAAAATGGGAGGAATTATTGCACAAAAAAAGAAATAAAAATGTTTCGCATTTTTTAGAGGACCACTAAGTTGAGTTCGGCTCATAGAATCGCGCTCCATTTGGGGAGAAAACAGTTGAGTTCATACCTGACTAATTTGCACTTTCCATGTGCCGTAGTTTCTTCACAAAACCATGACTTTCTGACCAGCTAAAATCTACAAGATATGAATATGTAGACGAAACTGATCCGGCCTTTTGGATCACTTTAAAGTAGGGTGCCCTGTAATTTTAATGCGCTCTATGGATCCTCCGGAACTCACGAATGGTACATGTTGTGTTGTCACTAAACTACGTGGTAATGTCATCGAAGTGGAAAACCTGAATGATAATCAATGGATAAAAATGATATAATATATTGTTTAAAATACATTCATGCTATCTGTCTTTTACCATATGTTGCCAGTGACGCCCGTCGAAGATGGGCACCTTTACTAGTAAATTATATTAAGGGAATTCCAGTATGAATGGCTGGACTTTCCAAAAGTTTGGGTTACTAATGTTCATTGGTAGTTATGTTTGTTTCAAGTTTCCCTTACATATTGAGCAACCGTATCGGCAATTAATTTTGACTGCAAACTGATGCGGTGTTGTGTTCGAGTGGAAAAACTACGACTGGAGTTTGAGCCCTGTTTACCACCCCCTCGGGATTGTGGAGTGTGGGGTTCAACAGTGGTTGATGTGGTCCAACTGTGTCACCCTCTCTTTCTCCCAAGCACAGCCACTGCCCCCACACCCGTGCTTCTCCTGCCCCCCCTGCCCTGGTGGTTCTCCACCCCCCAACCCTCATCCCACGGCTCTAATTCTCCTACCCCTTGGCCCTCAACCTCTCCACCTCCACCCCCTCCCCCACATCCTTTCCCAACTGAACACATACATGTGGTGGACAAAACTAGGGGGGAGCACTCGGTAGAGTGCAAAACCTCCGCCGCCAATACTGCTGGGTCACTCAAGTGAACCTGATATCCTATTCATTCAATTTGACGTCAACAGTGCTCACAGAGTTATAGTTTGCAACTTTCCCTTTTACTTTTAACTTTTACATACTCAATTCATTCGTCATAACTAGAATCCTTGAGACAGAAATTGATTTTATGTGGGTATATCCATCTGAAGTTCCAAAATCAGCCGCAATTATAATTTTGGCATGTTTTTTTTGTTGGAAATCACTTATAACATGTAGAAATGCAAAAAAAAAAAAAATCGAAATTTTGTTGAAAAAAAAAAAGTTGCAAAAATATTTTTTTTTGGGGGGGGTGGGGGTTGGAAATCACTTAAAACATGTAGAAATGCAAAAAAAAAAAAAATTCAAATATTTTTTTCAAAATGGCCGCCACAGCGGCCATATTGGATTTTGCACCAAGTCCAAAATCTAATGGCATGATCCTTGGACCATACCTAATCCCCCCACAAAGTTTCATCAAAATCTGTCGAGGAGTTTTTCCGTAATACTGTTCACAAACAAACAAACAAACAAACAGAAAAGGGTGAAAACAGTAACCTCCGATCTTCGATGGCGAGGTTAAAAATGGAAACACTAATGCAAAGTCAGTTAATATGCCATTGGGTCACCACATATGGCCCGTAGGCGCTGTGGCATAGGGTCCACCAGCATCTGGAATTCTACAGGAAGGATGCGGCACCATTCTTCCACGAGAAAATCAATCAACTCACACCTGTTTGTTGGAGGTGGAAGACGCTGTTTCTGGCATCATTCCAGAATATCCCATAAATGCTTGATTGGATTCAGATCTGGTGACTGAGAAGGCCATGACATATGGATAACATCAGTGTCATGCTTATCAAACCATTGGGGAACCACATGTGCTCTGTGGATGGGGGAATTGTCATGCTGGAAGACACCCCTCCCAGCAGGAAAGAAATTCTGCACCATGGGGTGAAGATGATCACTCAGTCCCAATGAGTAGCGATTGGCATTGACTTTGCCTTCTAAGGGAATGATTGCACCCAAGCCATGCCAGCAAAATATGCCCCACAACAATACAGAACCACCAGAACCCATCGTTGTTGGAACCAAGCACTCAGGGTTGTGGAGTTCTTTAGGTTGGTGCCACACATGCACTCATCCATTTGTTGAGAACATGGTGAAGGATTATTCATCTGACCATATCACATTTCTCCACTGCTCAGTAGTCAATTTCCTGTGCTCTTTCCACCACTGGACTCACAAACGTGCATTGTCAGGTGTGATGAGCAGTTTGTGCACTGAAACCAGACTGGTATCCCGCTCTGTGGAGTTCTCGACAAATCATTTTTTATGAAACTGGTTGCTCGTGCCCCGAGGTTGAAATTTATAGTCAATTGATCTGCAGTTGCTCATCTGCTTTGCCTTGCACTTCAAATTAAAGTATGGATACTATGATCCTGGAGTATGTGCTTCCACCCACATTTGATCTTTGCTGATGATTTCTTTCCCTCGGAGTTCCCTTTCCCATGCCGTCCTCACCTTAGAACACCGTTGCTCGTGAAACATCAGCAAGTTGAGCTATCTTTGTCACTGAAGCTCCTGCCAAATGCACCCCAACAATCACCCCTCTTTCAAAGTCATTGTGGTGTCCTCTTGCAGCTATGCTAGCCATAATTATAGGCAAACAGGCCTGTGCGGCATTTCTATACATGACGACATGAACCTAAGCAAGCTGGGATGTTATTTTCTTAATTAACACATGGGCCACGCCTGTGTGGAAGCCGTTGCTTTAAATATATTTGGTGTCCCTCATTTACCCAGGTGTTGGCCACGAACTATACATGTACTTATGTATTCAAAATACATTTTAGCAGATACAGTCAGTCCTCATTTAACATCGTTATGTTTTTGAAAATTGCGACTTTACCTGATAATGACGTTAAATGAATCCAATTTCCCCATAATAATTAATGTAAATAGGGGGGGGGGGAGGTGGGGGGTTAGGTTACAGAGAAAATTTTATCCTCAGACAAATGACATTATTTACATATCGAGTATAAGTTTCAAATAATTTTAACCAAACAACTGGATATCATTATCTCCAGCTGATTTTTTCTCATCATCTCGAGTTGCCTCCGATCTTTATTGGTTCAATCTCCTCCGTGTGATTTAAAGAAGTTGTGTAATGTCGGCTTCTTCCTCCTCATCAAACCCCACTTTGAAGGCCAAGCACAGAATAACCATCTTCATAGCGGGGAAAACATCTTTAAACCCTTTCAAGTCATTGATGCATTCAGGCCACAACTTCCTCCACAAACGATTCATGCACACCTGAGTAACTTCAGCCCAGAACCCATCGATGGTATCAATGCACAGCTCGGTACCAGAACCCTTATCAATGCATAAGGCCTATACTGCACTATTCTGGGTGGGCTTATACACCGGTATTTACGGTGTGATTTATACTGTAGCTTTATAAAAACGAGGAAAACAATTAGTTTTAAGCTAAATTAGAGGTAAGACGACCTTATAACAGAATGGTAAACGACTTAAAGCGAGTATATTCTCCAAAAAAATCAGTGACTTAATAACGAAACGACGTTAACCGAGACGATGTTGAGAGATGATCTACCATATAAAACACAATGTGTGTTTGTGTATTTGTTTGTGTGATGCAAGTCCACCTTCAAAGGGACGATTTAAGAAGGGTTTTAAAGGCCAATCTTTTAACACGACTGTGTTCACTTCGGTCTTTTTTTTTTTCAGGATAAAAAAACTCGAAAAACATTTTGCATTAAAGAGTAATTATGTCTCTTCTTTTGGAAATGAAGATTGTGACTTGCAACCAGGCCTCGATGGCAGTGTACACAAGCGTTTAAAAATTAACAATAAATACAAGGTGTAGGGAGGTGAAATTCGCTACACGTGATGTGTAACACGCAGAGAGTAAAACGAGAATGAAGAAGATATATGCACACCTGACACTCGGCTGAGGCTTCAGGCTTTGACGTGCTCATGAGGCTGAACCCTCAAAATAAAAGGCCCCAAAAGATAAAGAAAACAGAGTTACATTTGCACATGTAATGTTTTTAAATAATTATTTTCTTGCTACAAAAATCATATCTTCCAGTCTCTGAATATTTGAAATAAAATAATTCCAACCTGTCATTTTTGAGGGGCTTTTATACTAATATGTACATATGTAAGTATATATATATATATATATATATATATATATATATATATATATATATATATATTTCTAGTATATATATATATACCGTATTTTCACGACCAAAAGGCGCACCGTGCCAAAAGGCGCAGTCTCAGTTGTGTGTGCCGTTCCTGTATTTGACACACACATAAGGCGCTCCTCACGATAGGGCGCGGGTTTTTTTTTTTTTTTTTTTTTTTTTTTTTTGTATACCTTGGTCGAGGCTCGTATGAGAGCTAACACACAACTCACAGCAAGGAGGCATGAGACAAGAGGGGCGGGAGTGGAAGGGACAAAACAGTGGGGAACAGACACATTAGGTGAACTGTGGAAGGGAGTGGGATGGGGATGGGACGGCGAACATGGCGAGGGGAAGATGGACATTAAAGAGACTTTCAGGAAGGAAAGCAGGAGAATTGAAAGAAGTGGGCTTGTGTGGATTATCGGGGGTAGAAAAGATCGAGGATTTGGATGGGGAAGATAAGAGGTGGTGGTGAACAGCTGTTTTGAAAGCCTGAAGGGAAGAATGGGAAAGAATAGAGTGAGGAAGTTTATTCCAAAGGCGGGAAAAAAGAGGAATGAAAGAGTGAAGATGAGCAGTGATTCGTGATTTTGGTAGTTTTACCAGAAGGGGGTTGTTGGCGGACCTTGAGCGCCCTGTGGAAATGTGGTTGGGACAAATCGCAGAGAGAGCAGGGGGGGCAAGGCTGGAGAGGAGTCGGTAGAAGACAGAAAGACCACCCCCCAACCTGCAGTGATTGGATGAAAGGCCCAAAGACTCAGCTTCATTGCGGGAGATGCCAATGATCTTAAAAGCCCTGGTTTCGACAGCGTGAAGTCGAGAAAGGTGGGAGGCAGGAGCACCAGCCCAGAGGGGAGAGCAGTACTCCATCAGGCTACGGACAAAAGCTTTGTAAGTGGTCAGGAGCTCAAGAGGGCCGAGGAAGGACTTTGCACGACGGAGGATTCCCAGTCGGCGACTGGCTTTTGAGGCAAGGTTGGAAATGTGACTTTCCCAGGAAAGGTCATGGCAGATAGTGAGACCCAGAAGCTTGAAAGAAAAGACTTCTTCCAGAGGATTGTTGAGAAAGTGGATGGGGGGTTTTGTACACGGTCCGTTCGAAGAGACATAGTGAGAGTGTGAGATTTGTCTGGATTGAAAGACATGTTCCACGTGTTGGACCAGTTTGTGATTTTATCCAGATCTGCAGTGAGCGAAGAAGCTGCTGCTTGCCGGTCTGAGGGATGACAGATGGTACGGCAGAGGGTTGAGTCATCGGCAAAGAGAAATAGAGGATTTTCCAGAGAGTCCGAGAGATCATTGATGAAAACCAGAAAGAACAGGGCCCAGAACGCTACCTTGAGGAACTCCAGCCTGCACAGGAAGAGGGGATGAAAGAACTCCATTTAGGGCCACACGTTGACTGCGACAGGAGAGGAAGTCTGCGAGCCATGAGTGGAGATGGCCTTGAATACCATGGGCAGAGAGTTTGGTGAGTAGGGCAGGGTGCCAGTAGGGCAGGTTTTATATGAATATCCTCTACTACGTACGTCCGCCGTACAACAACACACTCACACAAGCACACAAGTGTGCGTATTTAAAAATAGATCGGGAGCAAAATTGAGTTTGGTTGTGCTTTATTAAAGTATTAGTTACAAAAATACTAAAACAATCAAATACCGGTAATAGTCTTTAATCAAATCCATCGAAATCCTCATCCTCTGTTTCGGAATCGAACTGCGCTAAACCCAACCTAGCAGGTCCACCTTCCTCGCCGTCAGAGTCACTTTCTGCACCGTGCGGCTCCTCCGAAATGATGCCGGCTTTAGCGAAAGCTCGGACAACAGTGCCAGCAGACACGTTAGCCCAGGCATCAACAATCCAGTGGCAAACTGTGGCGTAACTCGCCCGGCACTGCCTTCCACCCTTTGTGAAGCTGTGCTCTCCTTCGGTCATCCACCGCTCCCACGCCGCTCGCAGCCTCACTTTGAACGGCCGGTTCACGCCGATGGCTCGGCTGGATCCGTTTGTCGCAGATGTGCTTGCTGCAGTAGGAGCGGAAGTTTTCCATCATTTCTTGATAATCCGCCGGACGTTGCTGCGCTATCGTAGTCCTGGTCCGGATGGAAAAATGGCACCGTTTCATGAAGCGAAAGCACCAAGACGGACCTCCGTGGAAATGTTCGATTTTCATTTCCTCCGCTATCGATACTGCCTTCAGTCGGATCGTGACCGTCGAAACGCTCCTCCCACTTGCTCTTTGCTCAACGATCCACTGCTCAAGTCTTTCCTCCAACTCTGGCCACCTCGCCTTGTTTCCACGGAAACTCAGCTGCGTCTTCTTCACCTGTCGCAGCTCGTTTTCCAGCTTCCTCCACTTTCGAACCATCGACTCGTTGATCTGGAAATTCCTCGCCGCGGCTCGATTCCCATGTTCCTCCGCATAGCTGATCGCCTTCAGTTTAAACTGAGCTTCATAAGCGTGTCTCTTTGCCATTTTCAGGGTTGTTAAAACAGCAATGTTCTGCATACCGCACATACCTGTTCTTTTATACACACAAAGGGCGCACTGCACTATAGGGCGCGTCGCACATTTTGACAAAAATCTAAGACGTTTATATGCGCCTTATAGTCGTGAAAATACGGTATATATATATATATATATATATATATATATATATATATATATTTCTAGTATATATATATTTCTAGTATATATATATATATATATATATATATATATATATATATATATATATATATATATATATATATATTTCTAGTATATATATATATATATATATTTCTAGTATATATATATATATATATATATATATATATATATATATATATATATATATATATATATATATATATATATTTCTAGTATATATATATATATATATATATATATATATATATTCTAGTATATATATATATATATATATATATATATTTCTAGTATATATATATATATATATATATATATATATATATATATATATATTTCTAGTATATATATATATATATATATATATATATATATATATATATATCTAGTATATATATATATATATATATATATCTAGTATATATATATATATTTCTAGTATATATATATATATATATATATATATATATATATATATATATATATATATATATATATATATATATATATATATATATATATATATATATATATATATATATATATATATATATATATATATATATATATATATATATATATATATATTTCCAGTATATATATATATATATATATATATATATATATATATATATATATATATATATATTTCTAGTGTGTATATATATATATATATATATATATATATATATATATATATATATATATATATATATATATATATATATATATATATATATATATATATATATACAGTGCTCCCTCGCTATATCGCAGTTCACTTTTCGCGGCTTCGCTACATCGTGGGTTTTCAAATGAAGAGGCACGTCCAGTAGAAGAGATTTAATGCTCTTCTTGGCTGTGCAGTACTACATTCATCTCATCATCGTCATCTTCATCGTCATCAGTAATGCACAGCTATCATCATCATCATCGTCATATCTTCATAGGTCAGTACCCATAATACGTTTTTTTTCTATTTCATAGTACAATATAGTGTTTTAAAAATTATTTTTGGTCTTAGGCTTTGCAGCCCCATGAAGTCGCATTTCCGATGAAAATTATTTTAATTTTTTTAAAAAAATAACTGATTAAATGTGTGTGGGGAAGGTTAATAAGAGTGTGTGGATGCTGTATAATGGTTTCAAATACGTTTAAAATGTGTTTAAATATATTTCAATCATTAAATAAATATGTGGTTTCTACTTCGCGGATTTTCACCTATCGCGGGTGGGTCTGGAACGCATTAACCGCGATAGATGAGGGAGTACTGTATTTGTAATATATAAAGCTCTTTATAACCACTGATTGATTGACTGACTGATATTAAAGATCGGTACCTTTTGGGTGATGTAGAAAGCTGAAATTTTGTGTGCTGATAGACATCAAAGATGGTACACCAGAAAAAAAAAATCACAGAATCATTGGACAACATCTATAAATGAAAATATAAATAAATGAAAAAAAAGAGAAAAAAATGCAGGTGAGCAACCCGAGACAAGAGGGAAGCATGGTAATTTTGTGTGCCACCGGACATCAAAGCTGATACACCGGAAAAACAAAAATCACACAATCATCAGGCAACATCCGTAAATGAAAATGTAAATAAATGAAAAAGAATAAATGAAAATAAATGAATGAAAAATGAAATGCAGTTGAGCAACCTGAGACAATGTGTAAGCACATCCCGGTGGTGTATATGTATATATATATATATATATTATGTGTATATATATATATATATATATATATATATATATATATATATATATATATATATATATATATATATATATACACAGTATGTCTTCTTCTTTCGGCTGCTCCCGTTAGGGGTCGCCACAGCGGATCATCCGGATGATCCGCACAGTGATTTGGCACATGTTTTACGCCGGATGCCCTTCCTGACGCAACCCTGGTCGCCTCTTACGACGCAGGGATATGGTACACCTATTTTAACCGGGGTATACACCGGCCCTATATACTGGTACTCATTTCGCCGAGCTCGGAAGGAT
>NC_140962.1:133098381-133113381 GCF_056783735.1 Eptatretus burgeri
GCGCTCTCCTCTCATTATGGATCGCATGCGGTTCTTTATCCTATGCGTAGCACCGAAAGACCTTTCTGCTGTAGCAGTTGACATCGGGATCGATCGTAAAAAAAACACTGCGAGGACAGTTGACACATTTGGGTACAGATCCGGATATGCCTCTTGTCGAGACTCACATATTGAAGTTGGAAGTTCTTTCCTTCCCTGTTTTGTTATTTTCCTTTGTAAAAGTTCACTTTTCGACAGGGCTTGAAATCCTGAAGGAATATCTGCTGTGAATGATTAGAGCAGATGAGCCTGTAGTGAAAGTGTTGGTTTCAGGAGATTGGCTGGCAATAAGCATTTGGGCAGTGAATCGATCTTTTGAAGAAACAGGGTTTGAGCCACAGTTCACTGATGAGGTGATCGAGGAACGTGTAGAACACAGCCTTTCCCAGTAATCCTTTAGCCTGGAGACTTGAATGTTGGATCGATATGTCCGATGTCATGCTGTCCGAGGATGTTTGGCCCCAATGTCAAATTTTTTTCTGCAAGGCTTCAGGTTTTGTCGTAGTCTGTCCAGGGTGGTGTTATCTCACATCGATCTCACCAGTGTTTCAGCCACTATACCTGCTTCCTCGGCAGCCATCACCAAGTCGACGTCTATCTTCTCTCGCATCTTGGTGAGGGAACAATGAACTTAAATGTCAGAATTGAGCATTTGAATCCTCTCGTCTTCACTGTCTTTCTTCATCCCCAGCTCCTCCGAGGCATCTGGCTTATCTTGTGGCGGTTTGGTAAGATTTTCTTTCGATTAATCAGCTCTTTCTGACTGCCTTGGCCTTTTGGAAAGGAATGACTAAAGAGTTTATCATGTTGGATCAGGATTTGTCTTACTTTTTTTCTGTGCACGTTTTTGTGAAATGTGTATTAATTTTGGGTAACTTGAATACCCCAAACTCATACCGAGATATTCTTACAAAAATTAGGACATGTAACAAGAGAAGAATAACCATCAAGTAAAAGAATCTTCCATTATCTCACGACCAATTTTATATGCCCTACTTTCTATGTCAAGGCCATACTCCAGAGCTGAAGGAGAGGATGTCCTCCAGTGATGGAGAGGTCATGCAATATCTCGTTTTTTTTTTTGTATACCTTGTCGAGGGTCATACGAGAGCTAACACACAATGCACAGCAAGGGGGGCATGAGACGAGGGGTGGGAGTGGGAAGGACAAAACAGTGGGGAACAGAGACATTAGGAGATCTGTGGAAGGGAGAGGAATGGGGCAGGGAACACGGGGAACATAAGATAGGCATTACAGGGACTTTCAGGAAGGAAAGCAGGGAATTTGAAGGAGGTGGGTTTGGGGTGGATTGATAGCTCAAAAGATAGGGGTTTGGTAGCTCAAAAGATTGAGGTTTTGGATGGTGGACGATAAGAGGTTGTGGTGAACAGCTGTTTTGAAGGCCTGGAGGGAAGAATGGGATTGGACCGAGTGAGGGAGTTTATTCCAAAGGTGGGGAAAAAGAGGAATGAAAGAGTGAAGGTGAGCAGTGATTCGTGATTTTGGTAGTTTTACCAGAAAGGGGGTTGTTGGCGGACCTTGAGCACCCTGCAGAAATATTGTGGGGACAAATCGCAGACAGAGCATGGGGCGAGACTGGAGAGGAGATGGGCGAAGTCAGAAAGACCACAGACCAGCCTGCGGTGAGAGAGTGAGAGGCCCAAAGACTCAGCCTTGTCATGGGAGATGCCAATGATCCGAAATGGCGTGGTTTCCACAGCGTGAAGCCGAGAAAGGTGGGAGGCAGGAGCACCAGCACAGAGGGGAGAGGAGTACTCCATCTGGCTGTGGCCGAAAGCTTTGTATGTGGTCAGGAGCTCAGGTGGGCTGAGGAAGGACTTTGCACGATGGAGGATTCCCAGTCGGCGACTGGCTTTGGAGGCCAGGTTAGAAATGTGGCTTTCCCAGGAAAGATCATGGCAGATAGTGAGACCCAGAAGCTTGAAAGAAAGGACTTCTTCCTGAGGATTGTTCAGAGAGTAGATGGGGGATTTTTCCAAACGGTCTTTTCGGAGAGACATAGTGAGAGTTTGAGATTTGTCCGCATTCAAAGACATGTTCCACGTGTTGGACCAGTTTGTGATTTTATCCAGATCAGCAGTGAGTGAAGAAGCTGCTGCTTGCCGGTCTGAGGGGTGACGGATGGTGCGGCAGAGGGTGGAGTCATCAGCCAAGAGATAAAGAAGATTTTCGAGAGAGTTGGAGAGATCATTGATGAAAACCAGAAAAAGAACAGGGCCAGAACGCTACCTTGAACTCCAGCCTGGACAGGAAGAGGGGATGAAAGAACTCCATTTAGAGCCACAACTTGACTGCGACAGGAGAGAAAGTCTGCGAGCCATGAGTGGAGATGGCCTTGGATATCATAGGAAGAGAGTTTGGTGAGCAGGGCAGGGTGCCACACCGTGTCAAAAACACTTGATATGTCTTGGGATATGGCTCTGATTTCATGTCCAGCATTTATGACCTCCATCCATTGTTGGGAAAGCAGAAACAGCATATCCAGGGATGAGTGACCTGGTCTGAAACCAAATTGATGATCAGAAATCAAGTCATTGGAGAAGAGAAAGGATTAAATGTCTGAAGCGATGATGGATTCCATAACCTTGCTGATTGGGAGAAGGCTAATTGGCCTGTAGTTGCAGGGATCTGTTTTTGCACCTTTTTTATGCAGGGTGTTAATGTTTGGTGATTTCCAAGCAGATGGCAGATGACCTTGAGTAAATGAGATGGTGAATAGAACAGAGAGAGGGTGATCAAGAGCAGAGGAGCAGGTTTTTCAGACATGTGGGCTGATGCTGTCTGGTTTGGTTTCAGAATCTGAGTCGAGGTGTGACGGCATGCTCTTCACCTTGTCAGGAGAAAAGGACACAGAGTCTAGGCACAGTTGGGTGCGACTGGGTAAGGTGGGTACAGAAAGCAATGGGTTTTGGACAAAAGATTTCGATGCAAACACCGAGGTTAGGCATTCATCCTTTTCACGTGCGGTATTAGCAGCGTGGCCATTTGAGGTAATGGAGGGGATAGAGGGGGAACATACACCAGAAACAGATTTTTGATTATACACCACCAGGATTTGGAGGGAGTGAGGTTTGAGAGTTCAGACTTGAGATTAGAAAGATGTTTTCTGGCTCTCCTGAGGGTAGACACACACTTGTTACGAGCTTTATGGAAGGAACTGAGATTACCCTCAGTTGGGTTTGCTTTCCATGAGGCAAAGGCAACTTGTTCCAGGCCAACTGCCTCGCCACATGCTTCAGTGAACCATCGGTGGGAGGAAGGGTGGGACAACTTAAGATGAGAGGGGATAAATCTGTGCATGAGGGAGAGCAAGTTTCTTTGAAAGAATTTCCAGGATGAGTTGATGTTTGATAAACTAGCGATGGGAGACCAGTCTCAAAGTTTGATGGCTGCTTGGACCCTACTAGTCGGCTTGAGTGAAATGCCAGACTCGATGGTGCTGAGGTGGTTCTCTGATATCAGCCAGAGAGATGTCCACCTTGACAAGCACGTGGTCAGAAAAACTGATTGGAGCAGAGGAAGAACATCAAATATTTTCAGGGAAATTTGTCAAAATCAGATCCAGAAGAGATAGAGTTGGAGGAGGTAAGGAGAGTTGTTGAAAGAGTGTGGGGGATTGCAGAATAGCTCGGGGAGGGGGCCGGATGAGGAGGAGAAAAGGCTCTGTGGTACTGGGGGAGAGGGGGGGCAAGACAGGAGGCAGAAGGCAGTTGTGGATAAGGCAGAAGAGGGCAGGGGAAGGAGGCAGCTTTGTGGAGATTGGGGGGGGGGGGAATTTGAGAAGGGTGAGTGAGAGGGGTGAATGATGGGAGAAGGGTGTGTGGGAGAGTTGAGAGGGAGGGGTGAGAGTGGTGAGTTGGCATTGAAGTTGGAAAAAAGGGATGGTTGATGGAAAGCGAACAAGCATAGCAAACTGGGGTTTAAATTTTTTTTTTAGTTCAGAGATGCAATTAAAGACATTTCCTGATGAATGCAATGAAGGCAAATTCAGAGAATGGAGAAAAGAAATGCTGTAACAGTTTAATTTTTTTGGAAAGGTATGGAGGAGAGGTCAAATTGAGAGCAGTCTGTTGAAATAGGAGAAGAGTTGTGAATTATCATGCCGTAAAGAGTACCACTCGTGTGAAAGAGGAAGATGAAGCATTATAAGAGATCGTTTATTATTATTATTATTATTATTATTATTATTATTATTATTATTTTTTGAGAGATTTTTCAGCAGATTAGGTAATGGAAAGTTTGAAGAAAAAATCGTGAGATGAATGGTGAATTTGGATCGGTAAATGCAGGGGGCGGAAACAGAACACATGGTCACAGGAGAAGCAGGTGGTTATGGGAGGTGTATTGTCAAAAGTGAATTTATTAATTTATTTATTTAAAATCAGGATTGTGTAACATTCGGAAAAGGAAAGGTTGAAGTAAAATCGTGGAGGTGTGTGGTGAATTTGGAATGGTAAACAGAGATCGAGGCTGATGGATCAATGAAAAGTACCAAGAAGAGGGAAGAGAGAGACACATGGTTTCAGGAGGTGTAGAGTTAGGAAGGATACAAGGGATATTCTTTTTTTTGATGGATTTTTGAAGAATTAAATAAGATTGGAGGATGGAAGGTTGTGGGAAGAAATCGTGAAGGTAATGGCAAGTGTGGGTCAGCTCAAGTGGAATAAAGATGGTGTGCTGGCAGAACGAAGAAGACGAAGAGGAGGAAGAAGGCGATTAAGAAGAAGAAGAAGATGAAGAAGAAAAAGGATTGGGACTCGTGGGTATGCATGGAGAAAGGTAGTTTTTTGTTTTGAATTTAAGACAAGAAACAGAGTGTTTAGTTGGGAGGGATGGGTGAGCGTTGGGAAAGTGGGGAAAATAGGAATTGAAGGTAATAGGGAGAGAATAGAATGTCTGAGCATTAGCATGGCTTGCATTCCCATATCTTGAGTCAAGATCTTGCACAGACTCTTCTTCATCACCGCAAGCGAGCACTAAAGTCAGAACTACACTCTTGCAACTTGCTCGAGTAATTCCTTCCGCCGCTTAAGGTGGATGGAAGTTGTTTCCACCCCTGTCGGTCTGTCTGAGAGCAGGATATCTCAAAAAGTTATTGATGGATTCGGATGAAACTTGGTGGAGAGGTAGGGTGTGTTACAAGGATGAATTGATTCGATTTTGGTGAATATCTGAATCCGGGTCCGAGAATTTTTAAGTGATTCTTCACCATTGACAGATGGGCTGAAAATGATATGTAGCACGATGTTTCAAAAGTTGTGGACAGGTTATGACAAAACTTAGTGGATGAGTTGGGTAGGTGACAAGAACAAGCCGATTCGATTTTGGTTCAGGTCAGGATGCAGATCCGGCCCATCATTGGGATACAAAATGTAAACTGTTCAGCCTGGCAGAGGTATGTGCTGCTTTACTGAGTGCCATTCAAGTATTGCATATCTTTTTTCAATTGTATACGAAAAATAACTAAATGTGTGGACAAGTATCGACAATGTCACATACTGACGATACCAATGAAAGAGATTATTTGTGAACCTTCCTCTTCTGACATGCAAACATACGTTGTTGATGCCATGCCGACAGAAACCAAGACTTTCTGCTTGGTTTCTTAATAATAGTCAATTTGACCTTCAGAGGACCAATTTAGTATCAGCATATGCTCTGAAACTATGGAACTCTCTGCCTTTTAATATCTTCAGTGTCTCATCAGTCAGAGTTGTAAAAATTTTTTTATTATAGTCATACTTTTACGGTTGCTTTTTATTGATATCTATGATTGTGAGTGTCATTTTTTATTTCTTACTCATTTTTACTATTTACTCTTCTTTGAAAATGGCTTTGAAATTTTATTTGAAGTTAAAAGTGCTTGGAAATAAATTTGATTGATTGATTGATCTTGGCCCTTTTAGTAAAGGCAATTAAAGTATAAAGCATGGTGAGAAGTTTATCTCGACCAGAGAGAGGGGGTAAGCACCTTTGACAACCTCAGCTGTCTTTGTCTTGCTGTTTACTCTTCTTTTTCTCTTCTCTATTCGACCTCCTTCTTATTTCACGAAGAACACCTTGTTAGCTAGTTGGATGTATACTCGCCGTAGGTAGGGTTAAAGCCACCTGACCTCTGGAGAGGTCACAACTTCACCGATGTCAACAGGAGTACGTCTTATCCACAGATCGATCTCCTGTTGATCAGAAAGGTTTATTCCCATGTTGTGGTTTGGGTGCTGGCTAGGTGTTATGATTTCCTTGCATATACTGTTCCTTTATTTTTCGGTTCCCTTTGGGTCATATAATTTCCCCAGCTATGGGAAAATAGTGGGTGTTTGCACACGTGGGAGTTTGGAGTTTGCACCGGGTGAAGGAGAACCATTGTCTCCAACAGCCATGAATGGATGAGCGCTTGTCCCCACTGGTAAGCAGTCCTGGACAAGTCACTCCAGGCCTTCTACTGCATGTACCAAGGCGGCCTACAGGCATCACGATGTGATGTCCTGATGTGTTGGCAATTATTGGGCAGGTGGAGCTCTTAAGCCGTGGTCGACAGTCTGCTTAAGAGAAGGGATCGTACTAAAGCACGCAATTTGGTGTCTGTCTGTCTGTCTGACCATGATACATTTAGTCCTGACTTAACGAACTTAAACCAAACTTGCAAGGGCGGCTCTGGGTCACATGATGGAGATTGTAGCGACTTCATTTGCCCTCGTCCCCAAGAGGGTTTTCTGCCTTGCACAAACACCATGTCGAGGTGCATATATAGCTTATCATGGCGTTTTTCCAAGGCCGCTTCTGATAACAACGGATGTACTTGTACTCTGATTTCAAAGCACTAGAGCTCTTTAGTCTTCTTTGGCAGTCTACCACAATAGGAGTACAGAGACACTATTTATTGATGTATCAACTGGAATTATTACCCATCCCAGCTATTTATACCCTGTGAAAAGATCAGAGCTTCTTTTCTTGTTTCGGTGTGATGGGCTGGTTGCTCCAGCTAGTCAGGGCCTCAGTTTATTTCTGCACCATTGTATGTTTGAACATTATGAGGTGACTACCTTAGCTTTACCACCCTGAAGGGTACAGGTTAAAAACGTTATAGGTCACGGCCACCCGATAGAACAGTATCCCAAACTCAATGGTAATGCACTGAGAGACTGATCTCTCAGCAGGTGTTAAATTCAAGAGTATTTGTACCGCCATGGCCACACATGGATGGTGGTCCATGCATCTACCTCTGATGATTTTCCCGAGGCCATATCCAGCCCTTTGCGAGTCTCTCCTGAATCTTGATGTATAATCAGATTTCTTTGCAATGTCTGGCCATATTATGCATCCACTTGACTCTGCAATGTCGTGGTCTCTTTGTTTGTGCTAAGGCTACTCTTCCACTTGCCCAGGAAGTCACCATTGAACATCAATCACACGAGTTCAATGTGCATTTGCCCTGCACTTTTGCATTCCACAACCTGACTACTTTCTTTAAAGATTTCTCTCCATCTTCACCCAACTCTACTGTTCTCAATGTTGTATCCAATAGTATCGATATGGCTATCTCTTGTCATCCGTCTGCTGTCATCACTCCAAAGAATGGCTGGTCCATTCCAATTGAACTGATGTCCCAGGTCTGAATGCGTACAGCTCTCATTATCTTACCCACATTATTTAATCTCCATTCCATATTTCAGATCATGTTATTGATATTAGTTACCTTCGTGATCTGTTTTTGTGTTCTCGCCATAGTGATTGTGCTGCTGAAATTCTTTCCCCACTAGGTAACTCAGATCATGTCACCATGGCTGTTCGTATCACCATTTCCTCATCCTCAACCACTGCTCCTCCTTTTCATTGGACAGTTTTTCAGTAAGGCAAGGCTAACTGGAACCCATTCCTAAATTCCGCTCCTTACTTAGTGATGTTCCTTGGAAGTCAGTTATTTGTCATAGCCCATCAAAATCTGCTGATAAGGTTACTCAGTTGATCCATGCTGGCATGGAACTATTCATCCCTTCTCAAACCTTCCAATTAAGACCACATTCTCAGCTCTGGTAAACCCCTGCCTGTGCTGTCGTGATTGCCCATCATAACCACTTCTTAAAGAAGTACCACCATAAACTTTGATGGCTTGAGTCAGACCAGAGATCTATATCGTCTTGCAAGCAATTGCTTTAAAATTGTGTTCGAGAATGCGAAGCTCCAGTATGCAGAGTCTGTCCATAACTCTATTGCAGCTCTGCACATAGGGTCCAGAGATTTCTGGAGAATTGTTGACAACATTTTCAACCGAAATAAGTCATCCATACCTGTCATTTTCAGTTGTCTAAAAATACTCACCTCCCCCGTTGATAAGGCCAATCCTTTGCTGAATGTCATGCAAGAAACTCGATCCTTGACGATCAAGACCATTCTTTGCCTGTTTGTTCCTCCCAGACTAACTCTAACATTTTTACTGTTACTATTACACCCAAGAGCGTGGCAAAGACCATTCAGGGGCTTGATGTTTCGAAAGCCACGAGTCCTGATGGAATTCCGACGATTGGCCTGAAGATGCGTTCTTCTGATCTGTCTTCTGTTGTTTCAAATTTACACAAACTGTGTCTGTTGAAGTCTGTCTTCTCATCTTGTTGAAAACTGCCATCTGTTGTGGCCGTGTTTGTTGTGCTGGGGAGAAGTCTGATCCTGCTAACTATCGCCCCATTAGCCAACTTCCTGTCACGAGAAAGGTCTTTGAATCCTTGGTTCAACAACTTATGGGTCAACCGGAAGTCAATGATATTATAAGTGACATGTGGTATGGCCTTAGACATTCTCAGTCTGCTGGTAGTCTTTTTTCCCCTCATGACTGAGTATATTGATAGGGCTTTAAATTTCTGTTTTGAAGCCAGGATTGTTGCTTTTGAGATGTCTAAAAATTTCGATAAAGTGTGGCAACAGAGGTCTTGTTCATAATCTTGAGTCATTTGGTATCTCTGGCCAAATGCTTGCTATTATCTCTGTATTTCTTACTGATCCTCAAATTTCAGTGGTGCACGAAGGACAAGAGTCTCACATACATACCTTCAATGCAGGTGTTTCTCAAGGTTTTGTTTTGGGCCCTACGTTGTTCTTGTTGTACATCAATGACTTACCAGAATGCATTCTTTCACAGCCAGGAATATATACTGATGATTTTACACTTTACACATCATATCAAGGCACTTTCATCTCATAGCCAAGTCAGTACCAGTATTAGTCAAGATTTAGAGAATGTGTTAAACTGGGGGGAAAAATGGCTTGTTTCCTTCAACATGAAGAAGACTCAGTTGATGTCCACATCCCAAACAAGATCTCCAAGTTTTCCAATGTTGTCAATGGGTTCTTCTCTATTTCAAGAACTTCCCGAGTTATGTCTGCTTGGGCTTGATATCTGCCTCAAGCTTAGTGCTTCCAAATGCATTTGCTCTTTGCATCGTGCATGATGATACCTCCCTCCGTTAACTCTCTTCTACCTCTATAAGGCCACTAAACAGCTTCTAATGGAATATCTTTCCTCTGTCTGGACCGCGGCACCTCTTTGTCATCTTTCTCTCCTTGACAGGGTCCTGCAGCATGCTGTCAATCTAGTGTGGCATGATTTGGCATCATGGCTGGAAACCCTAAGTTCCATCTGATGTTCTGGAGCTATGTTATGTCTATTCTATCGATATCATCATGGAAGGTGCTTTGACGGTCTCTCCTCCCTTGTTCCCCCTGAGTGGACCTTCAGATGTTCCACATGTTTTGCAGCTTCTTCTTACCCTTATACTGTGTCTTTCCCAAGGTCCAGCACTGTTTCATACTCCTCCAGCTTCTTTCCTCATGCTGCTCTACTCTGGAACCCCTTGCCCATGTCCTGCTTTCCTCCCATCCTATAATTGTCTGCAATTCAAAAGGTAATGTTAACAAATTTGTCTCTCTCTCTCTCTCTCTCTCTCTCTCTCTCTCTCTCTCTCTCTCTCTCTCTCTCTCTCTCTCTCTCTCTCTCTCTCTCTCTCTCTCTCTCTCTCTCTCTCTCTCTCTCTCTCTCTCTCTCTCTCTCTCTCTCTCTCTCTCTCTCTCTCTCTCTCTCTCTCTCTCTCTCTCTCTCTCTCTCTCTCTCTCTCTCTCTCTCTCTCTCTCTCTCTCTCTCTCTCTCTCTCTCTCTCTCTCTCTCTCTCTCTCTCTCTCTCTCTCTCTCTCTCTCTCTCTCTCTCTCTCTCTCTCTCTCTCTCTCTCTCTCTCTCTCTCTCTCTCTCTCTCTCTCTCTCTCTCTCTCTCTCTCGCCTCTCTCGCTCTCTCTCTCTCTCTCTCTCTCTCTCTCTCTCTCTCTCTCTCTCTCTCTCTATCTCTCTCTCTCTCTCTCTCTCTCTCTCTCTCTCTCTCTCTCTCTCTCTCTCTCTCTCTCTCTCTCTCTCTCTCTCTCTCTCTCTCTCTCTCTCTCTCTCTCTCTCTCTCTCACTCTCTCTCTCTCCCTTTCCTTGGATAGCCCCTCTTCAAGTGGCCTTGACCTTGTGAAAGGTGAGTGCATAAAAAATTTCAGCCTTTTCACAAGTAGCCATCCTCTTCATTCCATCCTTCTGGAGTGAAGGGAAAACAAGAGGACATACCAGTGATATACTTAAGCAGTTTCCACCATGTTTTGGAAAAATGGCAAGAAACTTAAGAAGGTAGAAGAACTTTCTGTTGAGATCTGGACCATGTGAGGATGGACCCACACTGCCTGCAATGCAGAGGAACCATGGATTCCCATATCTATGATTTGCATTGCAGGAGAAAAATGCAAGCTTCTCTCGAGTGAAAGCCTCACCACACTCCTTGGCAGTTTCCCAGGGTTGAGGCAAATCTTGAAAAAGAAAGCTGGAGGTGGAAAGGAAATGAATTACTCAAGGGCAGATAGCAATTTGTTGAGGGAAGACTTCTATGCACTGTTGATGTCTAGAGTTGATGAGATAATGGACCACTCTCTAAATAAGATAGTGGATTGGAAGGCCAAAACATTTTGCCTTGATGAACTACTCGGCATGTTGACACCTTGACGACTCTGAAGACAGCCTGTGAGACAGACTTTTTTTTTTTTGTATACCTTGGTCGAGGCTCGTATGAGAGCTAACACACAACTCACAGCAAGGAGGCATGAGACAAGAGGGGCGGGAGTGGAAGGGACAAAACAGTGGGGAACAGACACATTAGGTGAACTGTGGAAGGGAGAGGGATGGGGATGGGACGGGGAACATGGCGAAGAGAAGATGGACATTTCAGGGACTTTCAGGAAGGAAAGCAGGAGAAATGAAGGAAGTGGGCTAGGGTGGATTATCGGGGGTAGAAAAGATCGAGGATTTGGATGGGGGAAGATAAGAGGTGGTGGTGAACAGCTGTTTTGAAAGCCTGGAGGGAAGAATGGGAAAGAATAGAGTGAGGAAGTTTATTCCAAAGGCGGGAAAAATGAGGAATGAAAGAGTGAAGATGAGCAGTGATTCGTGATTTTGGTAGTTTTACCAGAAGGGGGTTGTTGGCGGACCTTGAGCGCCCTGTGGAAATGTGGTGGGGACAAATCGCAGAGAGAGCAGGGGGCAAGGCTGGAGAGGAGTCGGTAGAAGACAGAAAGACCACCGACCAACCTGCGGTGATTGAGTGAGAGGCCCAAAGACTCAGCTTCATTGCGGGAGATGCCGATGATCTTAAATGCCCTGGTTTCGACAGCGTGAAGCCGAGAAAGGTGGGAGGCAGGAGCACCAGCCCAGAGGGGAGAGCAGTACTCCATCAGGCTACGGACAAAAGCTTTGTAAGTGGTCAGGAGCTCAAGAGGGCCGAGGAAGGACTTAGCACGACGGAGGATTCCCAGTCGGCGACTGGCTTTGAGGCGAGGTTGGAAATGTGACTTTCCCAGGAAAGGTCATGGCAGATAGTGAGACCTAGAAGCTTGAAAGAAAAGACTTCTTCCAGAGGATTGTTGAGAAAGTGGATGGGGGGGTTTTGTAAACGGTCCTTTCGAAGAGACATAGTGAGAGTGTGAGATTTGTCTGGATTGAAAGACATGTTCCACGTGTTGGACCAGTTTGTGATTTTATCCAGATCTGCAGTGAGTGAAGAAGCTGCTGCTTGCCGGTCTGAGGGATGACAGATGGTACGGCAGAGGGTGGAGTCGTCGGCAAAGAGAAATAGAGGATTTTCCAGAGAGTCCGAGAGATCGTTGATGAAAATCAGAAAAAGAACAGGGCCCAGAACGCTACCTTGAGGAACTCCAGCCTGCACAGGAAGAGGGGATGAAAGAACTCCATTTAGGGCCACACGTTGACTGCGACAGGAGAGGAAGTCTGCGAGCCATGAGTGGAGATGGCCTTGAATACCATGGGAAGAGAGTTTGGTGAGTAGGGCAGGGTGCCAGACTGTGTCAAAAGCACGTGATATGTCCAGGGATACGGCTCGGATTTCCTGTCTGGCATTGAGGACCTCCATCCATTGATGGGAGAGCAGAAGCAGCATATCCAGGGTAGAGTGACCTGGTCTGAAACCAAAAGATTTTGATCAGGAACCAAGAGGAACAGAGTTAGAGGCAAGAGATTCATGAGAGTAAAGGTTTGACATACCCGAATGCAACATATAATGAGATATATGAAGAGGTGCTTTGGGAATGCAACAGATGAGGTGCAGCCTGAAGTTTCACAAAAAGACTGCTGCGATATCGTGAGCTCCCAAATAATTGTCGTGATGTGTTTGGAGGAATGACTCCCAGCTAATTAACATGGTACCCGATGGGATTTGGATAACACCGGTTGATGACTATTTGACGTGTCAAGCTTTATTTGAAACCTTTTTGTGATTACCCTTGCCAGAGGAGAGGGTATTGCATTTGGGTCCGTTTGTTGCTTGGCAAAAAAATGTTTATTTTTGGCAAGTATGTTGATCGCCTCCGTTTGTTTATGTTTGTTTGTCCGCTCGCCTCCAGCCCAAACCACTCAACCGATCGTTCTAAAATTTAAAGAGATTAATGTCACCGACCTTGTGATGGTCCCGCATTGAAGTTTCATAAAATTCACTCGACTGAAAAGGTCCACATCGGCCAATAGGCCAATTTGAGCCAAATTTTCCAAAATCCTCAGTTTTCTTCCGATTGACTTGAAATTTGAAGACCATTTGCAAATCAGGTCGATGAATTCAATCACCTATTAATTTTGAGATCAACATGGGCCAAAAGGCCAATTTGGGCCAAATTTTCTAAAATCCTCAATTTTCATCCGATTGACTTGAAATTTGAAGAACATTTGCACATGAAGTCACTGAACTCACCACCTATTAATTTAGAGGTCAACATCGAACAAATGGTCAATGTTGGCCACATTTTTAAAATCCTCAATTTTAATCCAATTAACTTGAAATTGGAAGAGCATTTGCATATCGGTTAAGTGAATTCAACCACCTATTAATTTTGAGGTAAACATAGGTCAAAATAGGCCAAAAGGGCAATTTGGGCCAAATTTTCTAAAATCCTCCATTTTAATCCAATTGACTTGAAATTTGAAGAGCATTTTCATGTCTCGTCGCTGAATTCAACCACCAAGTAATTTTAAGGTCAAAAGTTCAACACAGGCCTCATTTCTAAAAATGATAGATCGGGACAAAACCTAAATATATCACAATGTCTCAAAGTTGTGGACGGGTTATGGCAAAACTAGGTGGATGAGTTGGATCGGAGACAAGAACAACCGGATTGGATTTTGGTTCGGATCCATCCAGTGGGATACAAAACGTGACCTGTTCCACCTAGCAGAGGTATGCGCTCTACCGGTTGCCATTCTACTTTGTGCTGTTTTGCCAAGTTGTCATTCCATGAGTGATTTTTCATTTGTTTGTGTGTCTGTCTGTTTGTTTTGTCTGCACAGAACTTTTGTGTTTTTTTCTGCAACCACTTGTCGGATTGAGACAAAATTTTCACCATTGGTGCGACTACTCATTTAGAATGTTTTTATGATGTCATATGTCACGTGGTGTGGTAGCCATATTGGAAAAATAGGAAAAAAAAAATTGGACCTCTGTGTCTTTGAAACCGCACCTAGGAAAAAATTGAAACTTGGCACATAGCAGAACTCATGGCGAATGAGTGTGATTTTCTATGACATCATAGGTGCCCTTGTTATGACCTCATAATTGCATATGTAGTACGCCACATCCAATCAGTATGGAAATTTTTGAGGGTCATCTAGGAATAAAATGGTCCACAGAAAAAAAAAATAATTCAGTGATTGGTTTAGTGGTCAAGTGATTCAGCAACCACGTTGTTTAAAAAATAAAAAAAAAAACCTTCAAAAATCTTCTTCTCTGAAGTGGCTGAACAGATGGAGGCGAAACTTTACACGCATGACCACCTGTCCATGAGGAACAAAAGGTTCACACATTGATATCATAGGTCACATGGTTTGGCAGCCATATTGGATTTACCCTAAAACCGACAAAAATACACCCCTCAAAAGAAGTCCTGGTGAGGGTCTGCATTCTCTGATTGCGCTTTTTCTTGTTTCGACTTTCGAAAGTGAAAACGTCTTAAAGATTTTGAGTTTTTTTTTTCATTGCAGTGGCAAGGATAATTAATGAAGCAATAGTTTTTTTTTTTAGTTTGCTCACATGCATCTTATCTCAAGCTGAAATAATAATGCTGTTGTTTAATAAGTGTCAACATTGATTGGTGAATCCGATCAAGAAATATGAGGGTTATAAAGGCCCCCTGTAATTAAAATGGCTTTTGCAAGTAATAAGCAATTTAGTGGTAGAATTTCTGAAAGGTTTGATATTATTGATTGAGCCATTTTCACAATGAAAAGCAAATAATGGGTGATTTTAAAATGGTAAAGCCGTATAATACCATGGCCATTAATTTATTGTCAGACAGACTTTTCTCAAGAGTGCAGGCACTTTGGTGCCGGTGGTGTCTTGATCAACTTCTAAATGCCTACCCTGGTTCAG
>NC_140962.1:133115881-133135881 GCF_056783735.1 Eptatretus burgeri
ACCATCGAAAGTGCCTACAATGGGCACGCGAGCGTCGGAACTGGACCTTGGATCAGTGGAAGAAGGTCGCCTGGTCCGATGAGTCCCGTTTTCATTTAGATCACGTGAATGGCCGTGTACGTGTGCCCAGTTACCTGGGGAAGTGATGGCACTAGGATGCACTGTGGAAAGACAACAAGCCGGTGGAGGGAGTATGATGCCCTGGGCAATGTTCTTCTGGGAAACCCTGGCTCCGGCCATTAATGTGGACGTCAATTTGACACGTGTCACCTACATAAACATCATTGCAGACCAGATACACCCCTTCATGGCAATGGTATTCCCTGATGGCAGTGGCCTCTTTCAGCAGGATAATGCACCCTGCCACACTGCACACATTGTTCGGGAATGGTTTGAGGAACATGATGAAGTGTTCACGATATTGCTCTGGCCTCCAAATTCTCCAGATCTCAATCCAATTGAGCATCTCTGGGATGTGCTGGACCAACAAGTCCGATCCATGGTGGCTCCACCTCGCAACTTACAGGATTTGAAGGATCTGCTGCTAATGTTTTGGTGCCAGATACCACAGGACACCTTCAGGGGTCTTGTAGAGTCCATGCCTCAGCAGGTCATGGCTGTTTTAGCGGCACAAGGAGGACCAACAGCATATTAGGCAGGTGGCCATAATGTTTTGGCTCATCGGTGTGTGTGTGTGTGTGTGTGTGTGTGTGTGTGTGTGTGTGTGTGTGTGTGTGTGTGTGTGTGTGTGTGTGTGTGTGTGTGTGTGTGTGTGTGTGTGTGTGTGTGTGTGTGTGTGTGTGTGTATGTGTATATATATATATATATATATATATATATATATATATATATATATATATATATCCATCCATCATCCATCCATTGGGACCATACTCTGCGCAGAGCGTTAGTGCTGCCTAAGCAGTCTCCTTGGCTATTGGACACAATCCTGGACAGGTGACCACTCATTTTGCTGACTTCAGAAGGATGACAGGCAGACTCAACCCCACCTGGTATTAACTCAACAGCCAAGTGGGATTTGAACTCAGGATCCTCAGATCCCAAGACCACCACCCTAAACATTAAGCCAACACCAGGCACATATACATACATACGTATATATGTATATATTATACATACTGTACACACACACACACACACACACACACACACACACACACACACACACACACACACACACACACACACACACACACACACACACACACACACACACACACACACACACACACTCAATGATTTTTCGATTGGGCTTGGTAAAGCGGGAGGTAATGGTCCGCATGACCATTTAGGTGATGGTCTAAAATCTTCAAATTTCATCCGATGGACTTACAATTTGAAGAGCATTTGCATATCAGGTCACCAAATTCAACCACCTTTTAATTTTGAGGTAAAATTAGGCCAAAAGGTCAACATAGACCAAAAGTTCAAGATAGGCCAAATTTCTAAATTCCTCAATTTTAATTCAATTAACTTGAAATTTGAAGAGAAGTTCACTGAATCCAACCACCTACTAATTTTGAGGTAAACATAGGCCAAAAGGTCAATTTGGGCCAAATTTGGCCAAATTTCTAAAATCCTCAATTTTCATGCGATTGACTTGAAATTTGAAGAGCATTTGCAGATCAGGTCACCCAATTCAACCACCTATTAATTTTGAAGTAAACACAGGCCAAAAGGTCAACATAGATCAGAAGGTCAACATCAGCTAAATTTCTAAAATCCTCAATTTTAATACAATTATCTTGAAATTAAAAGAGTATTTGCATATCAGGTCACCAAATTCAACGATCTGCTAATTTTGAGGTAAACATAGCCCAAAAGGTCGCCGTAGGCCAATTTGGGCCAAATTTTCTAAAATCCTCAATTTTCATCCGATTGAGTTGAAATTTGATGAGGATTTACATGTCAATTCACTGATGTCAACCACCTATTATTTTTGTGGTTACCGTAGGGGAATTGGTCAACATCAATGGATTCAGTCAACCGAGGCCAAATTTCTAAAATCCTCAATTTTTATCCGAATGACTTTGAATTTGAAGAGCATTGTCAGGTCAGGATGCTGAATTCAACTACTAATTGGTTTTAAGGTCAAAATGTCAACACATAACAGGCCTAATTTCTAAATTTGATAGACAGGGACAAAACCTGAATACCGTATATCACTATATCTCAAAAAGTTTTGGACGAGTCATGACAAAACAAGGTGGATGTGTTGAATAGATGACAAGAACAAGCAACTTGGATTTTGGTTTGGATCTAGCCCATCAGTGGGAAACGAAATGTAAACTGTTCCACCAAGCAGAGGTATGCGCTTTATCGAGTGCCATAAAACTTTGTTCCATTTTGCCAAGTTGTCACTCCATGAGTTATTTTTCTTTTGTTACTTACGAAATCTAAAGATTTCATAAGTATATTGATGACTTCCGTCCTCTGTTTGTGTGTTTGTTTGTTTGTTTGTGTGTTTGTTTGTTTGTGTGTTTGTTTGTAGGCACGATAACTCGAACGGAAGAAGCTACCAATGTCAAATTACACCACGTGATTCAGGAGGGTGATGGCTAGCGCTGATTAGATTTTGGTCAAAATCGGTCAAAGGTCAAGGTCACAGTGAGGTCAAACATAATTCCGTAAATTGATGTGGTGAAATGGAGTATTTTTGCTTCGGTCGACGTTACGAGTTCGTTTTAACTTCGATTTTAATTTTGTCTTCGGTTTTTGCGATGACTTAGGACGCTTAACACTCGGTTGTCGAAATTCTGGTAAAAATCGGATGTTTTGGAGACGTTTTAAGATTGTATAAAAAATATTTCACTCGCCGCGTCATGGCTCGTCACGTGGTGCAGCGCGCACGAGCAGAGGCGTCATTGAGTCGCGTAAAGGTTTTGCGTGTGCGCGCTGACGGTGTTTTCAATAAAGGTGGTATTTATAAGTCATTTTTTATCCCAATAAAGGTTACCGTCGCATGCCTGACTCGCTAAGCCGTCGGATTATGTAAAGATTGTTGGTGGATGGCCGAATATTACGGTTTTGTGATTTTGATAAAATAATTTTAAATAATTGCATGGAGAAATGGAGATTTTTGCTTCGGTCGACGTCACGATTTTTGATGGTTTGGTACAGAATCATCGTCGAAACTTCTGGTTTGCGTAGCTACCTTCTCTAGAGACAGTTTTTATTAGACAAGCTCAGAGGTCAAGTTGACGATTTCGTAAGTTCCAGTCTATGACTGCTTGTTTGTTTGTTTGCAGGATATCTCAAAAAGTTGTGGGCAGACCCAGATGAAATTTGGTGGGCAGGTTGATTGTGTGACAAACACAAAGTAATTCGATTTTTGTGAAGATCTGGATATGGATCTGGCGACATGAATTTTTTTAGTGATTCTTCACCATTGAGAGATTGGGCCAAAAATGATATATAGCACGATATCTCAAAAAGTTGTGGACAGATTCGCACAAAACTTGGTGGATTTGTTGGGTGTGTGGCATTGACGAAGTGTTTCGATTTTGGTGAAGATCTGAATTCAGATCTGGATACGAGAATTATTTAATGTATAATGTGATTGTTCACCACTGAGAGATAGGGCCAAAAACGATATAGTATTGTATAGCATGATATTTCAAAAATGTTTTGTGCCCGATATGTTCTCGCGGATCACGCATTATGTGGCGGAGGTATGCACTCTTCCGAGTGCCCTTCTAGTTTCTCTTGGTCTCCCTCTATTTTGTCCCTCGCCCCGACTCTTGGTGTTTTACGCCTCTCTTTATACCTGTCTTTTTTGATCTGTTCTGTACTGTTGCATTCTGTGTTGTAGTTCGTTCAGGAGTCTCGAATTGAAATACAAAAACGATGATTTGTTTTTGTCTTTGACCTATCGGGCAGTTCACATCTTAATTTCACCGACTTACTTGAAACAACATGTTTTCTCAGCATAAAGCCGAAGCACTTGCAATATCACTCCACTTCAAAAGCACTCTCTTCAGTTTCATTTTTCAAACCATCTTGAGGTCATGTGGAAGGCGACACTCCACATGCAATGGCGAATCCTTCGCGATTTTACCCAACAAATGTTCCTCTCGATTGCCATCCCATCAAAGCATCCATCCATGATTTTCAAGGATATTGAATTTACCTTTGCTGAAGATTTTATAACCCACAATGTCTGCCAAATTTTCCTTCATTTTTTTTTGCATTGTTGTGACTTCACTTTCAATCTGATAAACGCATACAAAACAAGAAAAAGAGAAATTAGAGATGCAGACCCTCGCCAGGACTTGCTTTGTATGGTGTTTGTGTAGTTTTGTGTGGTGTATTTTGTGTGGCGTTTATGCACTGTTGTTACGTAATTAATAAGAGACATAATTAGAACTGCCACTTTCTAACTGCTGGCAGTGATGACCAAGTACCAAGACGTCCTGCCTGATGCAATCTCGCTTTGATCGGACACCTGACCCTGTCCCATGAAGGTTTTTTTTGTTAGTATTCAATTTAATTCAGAATGGGATTAAAATATATTCAAGTCAATTGAAATGGAAGACCAAATAGGTACAGTCCTGCATTGGAGTAATCAGAAGGAACCCAAACAAGCAAAAAGCAAAGTTGAGGTCATCAGGAGGAACCTGGATTGGATTCACATTTCAGCTGCTACTCCTCTACCCTCAAACCCATCCAGGCACAGCCAAGTGAGCCTTGTTCCAAAAAAAAAGAACACAGATCAAAAATTTAAATATTTCTGGCTGCCAAACCATGTGACCTATGATGTCATATGTGTGAACCTTTTGTTCCTCATGCATATGCGATGATATGTATGAAGATTTGCCTCGATCTGTTCAGCTATTTCAGAGAAGAAGATTTTTTAAGGGTTAAAAAAACAAAACAATATGGCTGCCGAATCACGTGACTGATGATATCATCTTTTTTTTTTGTGGACCATTTTATCCCTTGGTGACCCTCAAAATTTTCATACTGATCGGATGTAGCATTCTGCATATGCAATTATGACGTCATAACAAAGGCACGTATGAGATCATAAAAAAAAAATCAATCTTATTCCCCATGAAGAGTACTTGCTATGTGCCAAGTTTCCATTTTTACCTTGGTGCAGTTTCAGAGATACAGAGGTCCAACGTTTTTCGGTTTTTCCAACATGGCTACCACAACACGTGAACTATGACCTTATAATTATGATTAAAACATTCCACATGAGTAGTCACTCCGATGGTGAAAATTTTGTCTCAATCCGACAAGCGGTTGTGGAGCACAACACAAAAGTTCTGTGAAGACAAACAGATAAACGAATGAAAAATCACTCATTGAGCAACACTTGGCAAAACAGCACAAAGTAGAATGGTACTAGGTAGATTGTACAGTGTTTGCCAGGTTGAACACTTCATGTTTAGTATCCCACTGATGGGCTGGATCTGAACCAAAATCGAATCTGTTTGTTCTTGTCACCTAACCCACTCATCAACCTTTTTTTTTTGGTCATAACTCATCACAACTTTTTGAGATAAAAAGATTTAATGATATCTGTGTATATATGTATGTATGTATATTTAAATTTCAAGTCAATCGTATACAAATTGAGGATTTTAGAAAGTGATCCAAAGTTGTTTACCTTTTGGTCTTTGTTGACCCTTTCACCTGTGGTGACCTCAAAAATAATAGGTGCTTGAATTCAGTGACCTGATATTCAAATGCTCTTCAAATTTCAAGTTAATTGGATTAAAATTGAGGATTTAAAAAATTTGGCCTATGTTGACCTTTTGGTCTATGTTGACCTTTTGGCCTATGTTTACCTCAAAATTAATCGGTGGTTGAATTTGATGACCTGATATGCAAATGTTCTTTAAATTTCAAGTCAATCGGATGAAAATAGAGGATTTTACAAATTTGACCTATGTTGACCTTTTTGTCGATGTTGTCCTCAAAATCAATAGGTCATTGAGTTCACCGACCAGATATTCCAATGGTCTTCAAATTTCAAGTTAATCAGATGAAAATTGAGGATATTTGAAAAGTTGGCCCAAATTGGTCTTTTCACCTACTTTGACCTCAAAAGTAATAGGTAGTTAAATTCTGTGATATGCAAATGCTGTTCAATTTTCAAGTCAATCAGATGAAATTTGAGGATTTTAGAAAATCTGGCTCAAATTGACCTATTGGCCTATATAGACCTTTTTAATCGACCGAATTAAAAAAAAAACTTCAATACGAGACCACCACAGGTTCGGTGACATTAATACCTGAAAATTTTAGAATGATCAGTTGACTGGTTTGCGCTGGAGGCGAGCGAACACACAAACACACAAACAAACAAACACACAAACACACAAGAAAAATCACTCTCAGAGTGACAACTTGGCAAAACAGCACAAAGTAGAACGGGACTCGGTAAAGCGCATACCTCTGCCAGGTGGAACAGTTTTCATTTTGTGTCCAAATGATGAGCTGGATCTGAACCAAAATCCAATCTGCTTGTTCTTGTCACCGATTCAACTCATCCACCATGTTTTGTCATAACTTGTCCATACCTTTTTGAGATATCGTGATATATTTATATTCGTTTTTGGCTCTATCTATCAATTTTATAAATTAGGCCTGTGTTCACCTTTTGACCTTAAAGTTGATTGGTCATATAATTCAGCAAACTGATATGCAAATGCTGTTCAAATTTCAAGTCAGATGAAAATTGAGGATTTTAGAAAATATGGACCAAATTGGTCTTTTGGCCTATTTTGACATTTTGACCTATGTTTACCTCAAAATTTATAGGTGACTGAATTCAGTGACCTGATGTGCAAATGTTCTTCAAATGTCAAGTTAATTGGATTAAAATTGAGGATTTTAGAAATTTGGCCAATGTTGACCTTTTCACCAATGGTAGCCTCAAAAATAATAGGTGGTTAAATTCAATGACCTGATTTTTAAATTATTTTCAAATTTCAACTCAATGGGATGAAAATTGCTGATTTAGATAATTTGGCCCAAATTTTCATTTTTGGCCCATTTTGACCTTTTGGCCTATGTTTACCTTAAATTAATAGGTGTTTGAATTCAGCGACCTGATATGAAAATGCTCTTCAAATTTCAAGTGGATTAGATGAAAATAGCGAATTTTAGAAAATATGGACCAAATTGGTCTTTTGGCCTATGTTGACCTTTTGACCTATGATAACCTCAAAATAATAGGTTATTGAATTCACTGACCTGAAATGCAAATCCTGTTCAAATTTCAAGTCAATCGGATTAAATTTCAGGAATTTAGAAAATTTGGCTCAAATAGGCCTATGTAGACCTTTTTGGTTGACCAAATTTTATGAAACTTCAATGCGGGACCGTCGCAGGTTCGTTGACATGAATCTCTGAAATTTTTAGGACGATCGGTTGAGTGGTTTGGTCTGGAGGCGAGCAGACAGACAGACAAACAAACAAACAAACAAAAAACTAATGTCACCCCTAGGGTGACCTGTATCTTGCCAAAAGGTGATAACGTGTGACTTCTTTGAGGTCACACTGAGGTGAACAGAGCTGCTATCCACCAGGAGCGACTCCTTGAGGAATATCTGCCTACGAGAGATTCCGATGAGAATCGTTCTACAGAGTAACCATGAAAAATATGCGTTTGCCTCATAACGTCACCAAATGACGTCATAATGTCTCAAGCTTGACATATTGAGAAAGCACTCATCGAGGTGTTCAATTTGAGGGATTACACGATATGGTACCTAAGATTTCAAAATTTGACCTTGGGGTCAAAAACTTTCGACCTCCACCGCTAACCATGAAGGTCAAGGCCGATTGCCACCAAAAATTTATCAGCTGAGCGCCAGACCATTAACTATATTCCCATGAAGTTTGAAGACGATCCAATCAAAATTACTCAAAAAATATGGGTTTCGTCGACTCCCCTGATTTGCGACAAAGTGACCTTGACCTTTGACCTTGACCTTGAAAATTTTATGCGCTGAAAGGGACCTCTATAGGCCTCTGATATGTGAAGTTACAAAAATTCCCAATGATAACTGTGCTCTGCAGAGTGATCGATACGTGATTACAGACAAACAAAAAAAAACAAAACAAAAAAAAAACATACAAGCTGACTAACATATCTTGCAAAAACTTCGTTTTGGCAAGATAACAAACACACAAACACACAAACAAACAGACACACAAATACACAAACAAACGGATGAGATCAACAAACTTGTCAAAAATATTTTTTTTTCTCAAGTAGCAAACAGAGGTGATCAACAAACTTATCAAAAAATTTTTTTTTTTTTTGCCAAGTAACAAACGGACCCAAATGCAATACCCTCTCCTTCAGCGAAGGCAACTAGAAAGCATCTGAAAATGCAAAGCCTTCTCAGATCCACTGTGTATTCAGATCTCTTCTTCCGTGTGCTAAACATGATGAAAACAGCAAAAAAACGAAAAAAACGATTTTATGCGACCTTTACCTTTTTGGCTCAAAAAGCAATATAGGCTTCTGTGTCCTAATTTGCAAACCGTGCTCAAATTTCAAATCGATCGGGTGAAAATTGATGATTTTATGCAACCTTGACGCTTGAACCCTTGATCTAAAAAACAATCTGCTTCTAGCTTTTGATTGGTGAACCAATTAATTGACCCAATATGCAAATTATTAAACTTTCAGGGCAATCAGATGAAAATTGATGATTTTATGCAACTTTGACCTTTGAACTTTCAATCGAAAAAAATCAATTTGCTTTTAGCTTTCAATTGATAAACCAATTCAGTGACCCAATCTGCAAATTCTTAAAATTTCAGATCAATTGCATGAAAATTGACAATTTATGTGACGCTGACCTTTGACCTTTTGACCAAATTATTAACTTACTTTCTCTATATTCTCATCATAAAGCTTTGCTGAAAATTTTATGGCAAAAGCTCAAATGGTAAAAAGTACGCTACGCCTCGGACAGACAAACAGACAAACAGACACATAGACGCACAGATACACATACAGAAGTGATTGCAAAACTCCATCTCCCGCTGCGCGGGGGACGGGCCGACAAGTATGTTTGTCATTGGAATTACATTGATGATGCAACAATTTGAATCGGTGCTTTACTTAAGTGAACAATCTTGGAAATACAGAACTCCCCACTTTCGGACTCGCTTTCACTCGGAAATGTAATTCTAATGGCTAATTGTCATTACTTGCTTCCACAATGCTTACGATAATTTATTGAGCAGTCAGAGAAAATTATTTTATTTCATTAAGTTTATCTTTGTCAATCGAAAGTGTTCTTACATTTGATTCCAGAGTCTGCTTTGAAATTGAAGATTGGAAGGCATGTGGTCAATTCAAATTAAGAACAACCATGCATTTAGCGAACCAGATAACACGCTTGTCTCGTCATAATTGTTTTTTTTTTTGTTTTTTTTTCACAAAGTTAAGGCTCTTGGCAAAGCTAGAACAAATGAAGGAACAGAACAGCTCGAGCACAGTGGAATGCGGGGAAACATTAACAGCAGGGTCTGGGAATGCAACAGAGGGATACTTGAAAATAGAATGGGTGAAGAGAAGAAAGTGAATGTAAGGAGAGGAGAGGGGCGGAGCAAACACGGAGTGAACAAGCTGGATACAATTTCAAGCACAAGAAATAAGGAGCTGAAAGACCAGGAAGGGAAAACCAGGGATTAAATATTAATGGGACAAATAAATTGAATGGTGGGGTGAGAGGGAGAGGGGAGAAAACACATTGCCTGGAAAACAAGGGGGAAAAGATATAACATTTCATAGCCCCCGTTTTAGTCTTTTTTTTTCTGTGCGGAGTGAAAGGGCTAACCCACATTTAATTACAACTAAAATGGCTGCCAATCTACCAGTCGGCCATCTTTGATCAGATCACAAAATAAATTGAGGTGCACTTCTATGCCAATATCTACTGTGCTTGTGCCAAGATTGAACATCGGATCATGCATGTCTGAGAAATGGTTGGGGACACACTTAAGTAACAAAATGGCTGCCAGTCAGCCATCTTGGATATGATCTCGAACCAAAATGGCATGCATGTGTAAGCCATCATTCGCTATCTGTGTGCCAAGATTGAACAACATCTGTAAATGCATGTCTGAGAAATGGTTGAGGAAGTGTTCAACATGGGGCTTTTCACAACTAAAATGGCCACCAGTCAGCCATCTTGGATCTGATCTCGGGGTAAAAAACAATGATGTGCATATTTATACTATCATGTGTTGTCTTTTTGATTAGTACAAATAAAATTGGTCCATACATGGCCGAGATATGGTTGCGGATGCACGCACGCATGCATGTGCGGACACGAAAATCAAGACCAAATCCATAAGCCTCCGTTCTGGCCAAAGTCCAGTGGGCGCTAATAAGGGGTGAGTTTGGCGAGTGTTAATGAGGGTATAAAATATCATGGTTATGACCTGAGGAGATAAACAGCCATATTGAAGTCATCGAGAGAATAATGTGATTGAACAGTGTGATAAAGTTGGTTTTACAGGTAGGAAACAAGAGAGTTCATAGAACACCTTATGCCACGGAGTCTAGAGAAACAAGGACATGGGCAGAGTCTGCGAGTGGTAAAATTTGAATTAGTCATGATGATGTAAAATGCCATAATATTTTGTTCAAGTCCTATTCAACAGAAGGATTTTGAAAGTGTCATGAAGGCAGTTTGTGTTGTCCAGTGTTCAAGTGTATAATTCGATTGAACTAAAATATAGATTTTAAAGGTTGTAGAAAAAAATTCGGAAGTTTACCACCATTGATGAAGCATCTTTCATCCCACCATATTTAACACATTGCATTGGTTCTTCGTGCCTGTTGTCCGTGTCCTTTGTGACGTCCTTAAAAACAGTAAGTTTCCTGTTTGTAATGATTTTCAATTTTGTTTCACTGCCAGACAGGCAGAAAGACTAAATAATTATCTCACTCCTCTCTGTGCATGCACGAATGGGCCAAATTCAAAGCCAAAGTACTGCTAAGCTATGGGTTCGTTTCCCAATTCATGTTTTGATTTGTGTTCAAAATAGAACATTCAAGTGAAATGAACTTTTTCCTTGATCATAAGCTGATCATTGTGGACAGAAAGGCAGACAGACAAAGTGAACCAATTGCTTAACTCTGCTTTTCGCTTCGTGTGTTTGTGTGTGTGCAGTAAAAATAGGATTTATTGAATAGAGTGGGTGGAGCACAGAGAGGGCAGAGGGTGCAAAACCATAATGGTGGTCAGAGAGACAGAGACAGAGACAGAGACAGAGACAGAGACAGAGACAGAGACAGAGACAGAGACAGAGACAGAGACAGAGACAGAGACAGAGACAGAGACAGAGACAACCAACCTACCTATCTGCGATCCCGGAGTAATAACCCCAGAGATGTAGCTTCTTCGTGAGAGATTTCAATGATTTTGAGTTTAGTGCTGCCTAGCTTCAAAACATGAAAGGTGTGAGGCAGGAGCACCAGCTCGGGGAATAATTTTTCTCAATTTACAGTTATTTAATTTTCAAATTTTAAATCTTAAATTTTTTTTTAATTCTCAATTATTTAGATATTTCGCATTTCAATAATGTTTTTTTTCAACTTCCCATTATTATTTTTTTATTATGGTTCCCAGAGGGAAGCTTGGTGTCTGTGGTGGGAAGTGTTTCTAGTCTTGGTGTCTGTGGTGTCCAGCTTTTTGGAAAAAAAAAAAAACGTTTGTTTTCATTATGAGGCAGCATTTCAATTGCTACTAATTGGTTAATATTATACATTGGCTATACCGATCCATCATAACCACCAGCAAGCTCCAATCACATTTCTCTAGTGTTTGGTTGTTTATGACTCTTCTCTGGGATGAAATCCAAAATCGGACATTCTCACAAGCAAGCATTCTCTTATTCCGAGTTATTCTCCAGGTAGCTTCGCTCATCTTTATTCCAAAGCTCAAATTTCCAATCTCTTTGTGTTATTCATTTTGTTGAATTTCTAGTGGGAATGCATTTCCCCATTCACTCTCCGCTTCGGCGTTAATTAAAGCAACTTCTCATCGCCATCTACTGTTGTAACTTACCTTTGTTTTCATTAACTCTCCTTTCTTAATTTATTATTTACATTCTTAATCTGCCAGTGCATCTTGACTTTTAAATGAAAAACAAATAAAATTAATGAAGTTCTCATTCAGTTAAGTTCAACTTTAACTGGAGCTCCTTGACTACGTTGACCTTTTGTCTGTAGATTATGCGTCTTATTCAATGGCGCTTTTAGCAGTGCTACTGAACAACAATGACTTCTACTTTTTAATGGGCCCAATTATTCCCACCTTCTTGCGGGGCCAGTCAGCTGGGGAAAATTTGGGCCTGGCCTTATATTCGAGTGAAGGTGGCAGGAATTTGTAATTTGTTCAGGGTTCTGGCGATAACTCACTTACTGTAAACCCATGGGATCTTTATTGTCCACCAACAACGAAAACTGAAAATTGGGTCCTCCAGCTGAGCATCCATCTGAGAGACGGCACACTCTGATGCCTCGTCCTGGATGCAAAACACCAGGGTGAGAGTTTGTAGCTGTGTCGAGATCCAGACCCAGGCTACACAGCTCAAAGGTGAGTGTGCAAACCTCTAGGTTCTGCAAGCTCATTGCAGGCGGTGACATAACGATGACATATCGTGTACACGCTGCATACAATCCTCAACCTGACTTTGCAATATTTTTTGAAGACTCAAAGTTTTTAAATTTGATTTCAATCCAATTGAAAATGTTTGGGTTTCAGATCATATATGTCAACTTTTGGCTTACCGAAATACATTTGCATGCCTCACAGTTTCAAAAATCCAATTGTCATTATCTTCTGTATCACCATGTCTAATGGCTTGCAGGATGAATAATGAAAACCATCTCCAACTAGATCCATCGCAAGATATGCTTTACCTTGTGTTGACACCAGGCTTGTGTTGTTGAAGGCATGATGATAAGATAATTTTATTTGTGGTTGACTCCTATACACGGTCGGAAACTTGGAAAGCTTTGTTCTTGTATTTTGTTGATGAGTGCTACATGCAGTGATGCAAAATCTGCAGAATGTTTACAATTCACTTCCAATATCTGATACTGTCTTAAGTTAATTACAAGTTAAGGTTCTCTGGATTAACTTTTCCGAACTTACATTTTCTGTTGCTTTTGAAACCTGCATTCATGGATGATTTACATTCACCCTGGGTTTGCTTTGATGCACTGTATTTTCGAAAGAATTATCATTTTAAAAAATCGTGTATTATTTTTTTATATGCATGCACACTTTTATAGGAATATTTTTTTTCCACATTTTAATCCTATGTTCTTCTCCACCTTGCTATGTCAATCAAATTAATTAAAAGTGCCTTAAAACAAGTATGGATAAGCTTTTTCTGCGTTCAATGAAATATTCCCCAAAAATCAATTGTTGCGGCTTCTTAACTTAATGCCTTGAATCACATGTTTGCCAAACTTCCCAAGTTTCCAATAGATTGTCCAGAAAATTGACTTCAGATCCTGGAGTCCTGGGATGAGCGAGAAATGTGCCAGGACGGTCAGGATTATACATTGCGACAGGCTGTGTATGTAACATAGGGTGGGACACCCATTCACTATGTGGACTTTGAATTCATGCCTGCATAATATGTGTACCAGTAATGGGTAGGTTAGGTAGATTTAGTATGCTGTAAGAACTCTCACGACGCTCAAGTAGTTTCATAAGATGCCATTGCTCGCCCACACAGGCAGCTGACTGTGTAGATGGGAACGGATTCAAAGTTCAAATGGTGCACATCCAGATTAGGTATCAGTCTGGGATGATGCTAGGAATCTAGGACGTTGCAAACCGCACCATGTGTACCCAGCATGCCCTGCACTCCAAACTTGTATGATGTTTTCTTCTATTCTTTTCCAAATCAGGAAAACATATCCCTTCCTATTCTTTTCAAAAACAGGTAAAGGTATTCGAATGAAACAGACAGACACTAACATCAATCTCTATTCCACCATGGTGCATATTTATTTCAAAACAAAATCATGACTGTGGTTCAAAAATTCTGCCAATGTTCAAGTTGTTTTGTGATACCATCACCATAGAACTGTGCACCCTGTTGACCTAACCAAGGCAACAAAGTGGGCTTGACATGATCGTCAGAAGGAAAATTGTTTGCTGCAAAGGTGTTCCTTAAGATTTGGGGAAGAGATAAAAATCTGACGGAGCGATGTTGGGGCTGTTGATCCTTTGTGGTAGTACTCCATTGACCATCTCTTAGTCTTAGGATCATAATGGTGCACCCAACTCTCAACTCCGGTCAGTCATCCTAACTCTCATCTCCAGTCCTCTCATCTCCAGTCAGTCATCCCAATGCTCATCTCCAGTCAGTCATCCCAATGCTCATCTCCAGTCAGTCATCCCAATGCTCATCTCCAGTCAGTCATCCCAACAGTCATCTCCAGTCAGTCATCCCAACTGTCATCTCCAGTCAGTCATCCCAACTGTCATCTCCAGTCAGTCATCCCAACTGTCATCTCCAGTCAGTCATCCCAACTGTCATCTCCAGTCAGTCATCCCAACTGTGATCTCCAGTAAGTCATCCCAACTGTCATCTTCAGTCAGTCTTCCCAACTGTCATCTCCACTCAGTCATCCCAACTCTCATCTCCACCCAGTCATACCAACTCTTATCCCCCCTCAGTCATCCCAACTCTAATCTCCAGTCGGTCATCCCAACTCTCGTCTCCACCCAGTCATACCAACTCTCGTCTCCACTCGGTCATCCCAACTCTCGTCTCCACTCGGTCATCCCAACTCTCGTCTCCACTCGGTCATCCCAACTCTCGTCTCCACTCGGTCATCCCAACTCTCGTCTCCACTCGGTCATCCCAACTCTCGTCTCCACTCGGTCATCCCAACTCTCGTCTCCACTCGGTACATACCAACTCTCATCCCCACTCAGTCATCCCAACTCTCATCTCCAGTCAGTCATCCCAACTCTCATTTCCAGTCAGTCATCACAACTCTCATCTCCAGTCAGTCATCCCAACTCTCATCTCCAGTCAGTCATCCCAACTGTCATCCCAACTGTCATCTCCAGTCAGTCATCCCAACTGTCATCTCCAGTCAGTCATCCCAACTGTCATCTCCAGTCAGTCATCCCAACTGTCATCTCCAGTCAGTCATCCCAACTGTCATCTCCAGTCAGTCATCCCAACTGTCATCTCCAGTCAGTCATCCCAACTGTCATCTCCAGTCAGTCATCCCAACTGTCATCTCCAGTCAGTCATCCCAACTGTGATCTCCAGTAAGTCATCCCAACTGTCATCTTCAGTCAGTCTTCCCAACTGTCATCTCCAGTCAGTCATCCCAACTCTCATCTCCAGTCAGTCATCCCAACTCTCATCTCCAGTCAGTCATCCCAACTCTCATCTCCAGTCAGTCATCCCAACTCTCATCTCCAGTCAGTCATCCCAACTCTCATCTCCAGTCAGTCATCCCAACTCTCATCTCCAGTCAGTCATCCCAACTCTCATCTCCAGTCAGTCATCCCAACTCTCATCTCCAGTCAGTCATCCCAACTCTCATCTCCAGTCAGTCATCCCAACTCTCATCTCCAGTCAGTCATCCCAACTCTCATCTCCAGTCAGTCATCCCAACTCTCATCTCCAGTCAGTCATCCCAACTCTCATCTCCAGTCAGTCATCCCAACTCTCATCTCCAGTCAGTCATCCCAACTCTCATCTCCAGTCAGTCATCCCAACTCTCATCTCCAGTCAGTCATCCCAACTCTCATCTCCAGTCAGTCATCCCAACTCTCATCTCCAGTCAGTCATCCCAACTCTCATCTCCCTCGATTTATGCTTCATAGTAATGACAATGTCGTGCTGCCCTCTGCCATCTTGACAAACGTAGCACTGAGACATCTAGCGTCAGAATCACGAAACATCACACCCAGTGGAGGGAAGATCTATTGTGCCAATTGCTCTTTGTTTCGTACGAATATGTTTACCTGTGTTGGAGAAAAAGAAAAGGAAGCATTTCTTTTCAGCATGCCCTCGTATCTCCCATAAACCATACCATGTGAGAACATTGGTGTGTGTGTGTGTGTGTGTGTGTGTGTGTGTGTGTGTGTGTGTGTGTGTGTGTGTGTGTGTGTGTGTGTGTGTGTGTGTGTGTGTGTGTGTGTGTGTGTGTGTGTGTGTGTGTAAAATGAACATAATACAGATAAAATATCATTCTATCCAGGGAGTGGAATACTCAGGGATGGCAAGTATGGAATCAGAACTTTAATTTCGCAATCTTTCCTGTCACCTTTTAATGATCAGATGTAAAAACACTGTTTTCCATTAGCCAGAGATAGACATGAACGGCACATCACTACAGCTTCCCAGATTGAGGAAGCTTGTGTTAATTGGTGCAGTTCCCTTGATACATTGCACTGAGAAAATGTTTTTCTTTCTGAAGGTTTTGTGACAATTTTGACTCCCATGATTGAAGAGATACGCAAGAGAGTTGGAGATGTAAGTTTAGATTAGAGAGACTAGTTTGCAGTGGTTTGGACATGTGATGAGGAAAACCGATGAAGAAGCCATCAAGAAAGCATGGAGTGAGCCAATTTGCAGGAAAAGATCAATAGCACAACAGAGAACGAGAAAGCATCTGAAAATGTAAAGCCCGAAATAAAGATGACTTACTGAAATGGACGACTTCATACAAAGCGTATTTATTTGTCTTCTCCTTATTCTCATGATAGAGCTTTGTTGAAAATTTTATGACAAAAGCTCAAATGAAAAAGTTATGGCCCAGACAGACACACAGACAGACACACAGACACAAACACATAGAGGTGATTGCAAAACCCCGTCTTCTACTGCATGGGGGATGGGCTAATAAGGTGGAGGGAGGTCATGGAAAGAGGTTTAAAGAACAAGGGATTGAGAGAGGCAGATGCAAAGAGGACAGAGGGGAATGGAGAAGGTCGATCTGAGTGGCCGACCTATAACTGTCGGGTTAAGGTGCAGAGAAGAAGGAGATTGAGCAAAGTGCATCATGTCTATTATTGAAAAAGTTTCTAGCTGGTCCCACATCTGAAATTTAAAAAAAAAAAAAAAACTTTCTGAAACTGTGACAAAGTATTGGTTACGGCTCCATTCAATCCGATCTGGGATCGGTCTTGGGGAGAAATGCTTCCGGCAAGTTTCCTTTGTGCAATAATAATCAAAGGACCTGCTCTTTCCCTGACACACCTGCTATTGGGCTTTATCGAACACTAAGAGAGCAAAGGACTGCAGCTCTCCACAGAAGAAACTTTTGTACATTTTTTTTGATCATAACATTCATAAATAATACTTTGTAGAGATCTCATGACAAGTTGCAAATAAAGTTTTAAAAATCATAACACTCATCGGGGAAACCAACCATGCCTCACAGATTTCATCCGCTGAGATATTTTTCCTGATTGTGATGGGAAGAATCAAAGCTGTTGGTCGCAATTGTTAAGTCATACGCTTGACAGAGCGTTGGGGTGCTCATTGCAAGTTGTGAACCATTCAAGGCCAGAATGAATCCTGGACAAGTTGCCAATCCATTGCAAGGTGCAGACATTTCTACTGAGCAGGTGTGCGATTCAAATCTGACGCAGTGCAACAAGGCATGAAGTTCCCAGTCAAAATGGTAACCCTTACCCTAACCTTTTGAAAAGAGTATGCCATTTTGTTCTGATAGCTTGGTCAAATTCCAAGTTTCTGCCCTGACTGTTGCTGGAAAGAGCAATAACAGCTCATCCATCGTATTCTCTGCTTTTGACTGCTTGCATAGTGCCAACACTGCAAGGAAGATCACTGCCGTGAACAATGGATTTGACGGAGGACAGATCTGACCGATAATGATTCAAGTATGTTGACATTCCTCAAACTGAACGAAGGACAGTAGAGGTGGGGTGGCGGAGTGGGGAAAGATGTCAGATGTTTTTTTCAGTAATGTGGGGAGAGGGTGGGGATGCAGGGTCAGCAAGTATTGGATCTTTACACAAATCCCACAATTTAGAGGCAGACATGGTTCAGTGACCTCAAAAGATCCATGATGGTGAATATTTATATGCAATGATGATGTCATGGTGTTGCATTGTTGGACCATCCATGCAGCTACTGATGATGTGACAGTTGTGGTAGCCACACTGACATGCAGTCAATGAAATATTAACAGCATTTGTTATTTGAAAATATGTTCTGTTATTTGATTTTGATTTGATGCAACATCCTCTTTACAGAGCATTGGTTCAGTCAAAGCAGTTTCTTGGCAAGGCTTATACTGGGTGGTTTGCCATGCCGTTTGTCCATGCTCTATCCTTTTAAACACTGAACGTCAAGCAAGGAAGCAGTACACACTATTTTTAAAAAGTCTTTGGTATGACTCAGCCAGGGTTTGGAGCCAAAGATCTTCCAGACTCCGAGTGGATGCTCTAACCATTACACCACCGAGTCTCGTTTCTACATCATAGCGAGGAAATAATAAAGACTGGAACTCGACTCTCAGGGGACATCCACTGAAATCCCCGAATATCTGTCATTTGGAGGGTTCAGTGAGAAAATGAAATTTACAAGGGAGGTCAATGATTTTCTGTTTTTAATCCACTTCCAAAGAGCCAGGCATGGGCATAGAGATGACCTTTCATCGTTTCTTCATGATACTGTAGTAAGTTCAGGGCAGAACAGAAACACCAATTATTTCACGTCCCTTGGTGTCAACAAAAAATAAAAGTGAGGCTGTTGAGCAATTACTCAAATGGCATATGGTATCATCATGTGAATGAAAGAAGTTGCTGTCCGTACAGGCTTCACCATTTGTGCCTTAACGCCAAGTATTGCAGCAAATGCTGTCCCTCGTGCCACCTCTAATGTCTCATTGTTTGAGATTCGCAACAAAAGGGCTGCAATGTAGGCTCTCGTAAGCAGAAATTTATTCTTTCCACAGGTGCTTCGAGCTTTGCTGGAAATAAGACAGTGGTGACGTTTTTGGGGTAAAACCTGTGGAAGATGGAATGATTAAATTGACTCCGAGCAAAGTGTCTGGGAAGAGTATTTTGGCAGAAAGAAATGTGGCATGAAAGGTACTGTGCCCGATGAATACTGCTAGCTCTTGATAATGGCACAGAGTGACCATTATCTCTGATGTTTTTCAGCACTCTTGGTGTGCTTCGCATAACCATTTGGCCTTCGACTCATTGAAACTGAAAGTGGACAGTGCTTTTTTTCACTTCAATTTTAACTTTATTAACGATATTTTCCCTCTGTCTCTTTCTCTCTCTGCAGATAGTTTGACAGCACAGTAGTTAGACTGATTCTACATATCCTGGATTGGCTCAAATTGTTCATTGTAGTGACTTTTTAAACCTGGTGACAAATGGTGATATTTGATCCAATACCTCCTCCGTGAGCATAGATTTTTGCAGACAAATAAAAACAATGAATGAAATACCTCCCTGCATATACTTGGACAGTCATCACATGTGGAGCAACTATATCCTTACTAGTATGGATTGGATTGCTGCGCTCGCCTCACCACACGTTGCTACAGAGGCATAGGATTGTTTTAACTGAGGATAATGACTATGTCAGTTGCTACGTTGCATGAGTGACAATTAGGTGTTGGGGTTAATTAAAACACTGCTTTTGAAGATAATTAACGGCCTTATTTAATTACATCCTTTATCAGGCACATCGTCGCCCACCTCACTCCTGATGGAGTCTTAAGGCACACCCTGGGTTCCATCGCTGGGGTTGAAGCTGCCATCTTTTTTGGCCTGCTCAACCATGCCTTGACTTGGAATGGGCCGCAATGATTTCTTCACCGTAAAGTTGTTTTTTTTTTTTCACTTTCCTCTCTCATATTATCTTCATCAATAAACGATGAAACCAGTCCGGCAGCTGAGGGGGCATGTTGCATTTGGGATTCTCATGTATGTACTGTTTGTGAATGTCTTTACAGCTGTGGA
>NC_140962.1:133150881-133153381 GCF_056783735.1 Eptatretus burgeri
ATATGTAATGAATATATAATATATATAATGTATATATGTATATATAATAATATATATATATATAAACAATCAACTGTAATAATATATATAATAATAATATTAATAATATATAATATATAATGTAATAATAATAATAATATAATATATATGTGTATATGTAATATATGTATATATATATATAATAATAATAATGTGTGAATATGTATAATAATATATAATAATGTAAATATGTATAATAATATGTATATATGTAATATGTAATATATATATATATATATGCATGTATATATATATATATAATAATATGTAATAATAATATATAATAATAATAATAATGTAGTAATGTGTATAATAATAATATGTAATAATATGTTAATATATGTGTAATGTATGTGTGTAATATGTGTGTATGTATATAATATGTATGTATATATAATAATATATATATGTAATGTAATGTGTGTGTGTGTGTATGTGTGTGTGTGTGTGTGTGTGTGTATGTGGTAGTAATATATATATATGTAATGTGTAATATATGAATAATAATAATATATATGTGTATATGTAATAATATATATGTATAATATATAATAATATGTATATATATGTATATATGTAATGTAATATGTAATAATAATAATATGTGTAATATATATATATAATAATAATAATATACTAATATATATATATATATGTATATGTATATATATATGTGTATGTAATAATATATGCAATATATATATATATATATAATAATATATATATAATAATAATATATATGTATATGTGTATATATATATAATAATATATATATAATAATAATATATATATGTATATAATATATAATGTATGTAATATGTGTATATGTAATATATAATATTATATATGTATATGTGTATATGATAATATATATATATAATATATATATATATATATATATGTATAGTAATTATATATATATATGTAATAATATCAATATATAATATATATATATATGTACATATGTAATGTATATATATATAATAATAATATATGTATGTATATATATATATATGTGTATGATATATATGTATATATATATAATATATGGCTTAATAATGTATATATATGTATATAATAATAATAATATATATATATGTATATATAATGTATGTGTATATATACTATAATAATATAATAATATATAGTATATATATAATATATGTATAATGTGTGTATATATGTAATATTAATAATATGTATTAATGTGTATAATATATATGTAATGTAATAATATATATATGTAATATATAATATATAATATATAATGTATAATAATAATAATATGTATGTATGTAATAATAATAATAAGCGTAATAATAATATGTATATAATAATATGTAATATGTAATATAATATATAATATATATGTATAATATGTAATAATATGTATATATATATATAATGTTAATAATATGTGTTCAATAATATATTAATGTATGTAATAATAATAATAATATATATACATGTATAATATGTAATAATATATATATATGTAATGTGTAATGTGTAATATATGTATATGATAATAATAATATGTGTGTGTGTGTGTGTGTGTGTGTGTGTGTGTGTGTGTGTGTGTGATGTTGTGTGTGTGTGTGTGCTGTGTGTGTGTGTGTGTGTGGTAATGTGTGTGTGTGTGTGTGGCTGTGTGTGTGTAATATTAATAATAATAATAATATATATGTATATATATAATAATATGTAATAATATCAATAATGTATGTAATATATATGTATATATGTAATATATATATATGTATATATATATCAATATATATATATATGTGTATATATATGTTATTAATAATATATAATAATAGTATATAATATATATATGCATATGCTATATATATATAATATATATGTATATATATGTATATATGTAATATATATATGTATTAATATGTAATAATACATGCTGTAATATATATATATGTGTATATTGTATATATGTATATGTATATATGTGTATATATATAATAATGTATATATATATATATATATATGTGTTAATAATATGTAATATATATAATAATATATATGTATGTATATAATATATATGTATATATATATATGTATAATATATATATATATGTATATGTATATATATATATATACTATATATATAATGTATAATATGTATATTAATAATATATAATAATAATAATATGTATGTAATATATATATATATGTATGTATATATATATATATATATATATATATATGTAATGTAATATATATATATATATATAATGTATGTGTAATATATATATATGTATATATAATAATGTAATGTGTATGAATATATAATAATATGTAATATGTATGTGTATAATATATATATATGTAAATGTATAATAACAATAATGTAATATATGTATGTAATATATGTAATGGTAATAATAATAATGTATGTAATATCTTAATGTAATATGTATAATAATGTAATGTATAATAT
>NC_140962.1:133155881-133162363 GCF_056783735.1 Eptatretus burgeri
TATAATATATATATATATATATAATGTAATGTAATGTAATATAATAATAATGTAATGTAATATATAATATGTAATAATAATAATAATATATCTTCAATGTAATGTATGCATATAATAATAATGTATGTATAATATATATATAATGTATTAATGTAATAATATGGCATAATATGTAATGTATCAATATATGTCTTCATAATGTATATATATGAATAATAATGGTAATGTATGTGTAATATGTTAATATGTAATAATATATAATGTAATATATATATATAATAATATGTGTAAATGTATATGTATATATATATAATAATATATGTAATGTATTAATATATATAATAATAATATATAATGTAATGTAATGTATGTAATATCTATAATAATATATGTATATGTAATGTATAATGTATATATATAATGGCAATGTATGTAATATATAATAATAATAATAATAATATAATAATAATATATATATATATATAATATATATATGTGTATATGTATGTCTTCAATATGTATATATATGTAATCAATATATATATATATATATATATATAATATATATATATGTAATAATAATATATATATATATATAATATATATATTGTTCTTGGATTCAGCCATGCCGCGTGCCTGGCGGCCACGTAACTCTGAATCGCGGCACGTCGCCCACACGGACGAGGGACCCAATCCGAGTCGTGACCCTCTCGGACTAACGCCGGGAGAACCAGTCACGGAGTGGACCTTTCCGGTCTCACCGCGATGTCGAGGCAATCAGCCCCCGCGTGGGATAGGGTTTGCTCGCCAAATTCGACCTGCCTAAGTACCCACACGGAGGAGTAGACCGGCAGCGATCGCACCTCGCCGCAGAGGTCGACTTCGAGACCACGGGCCATAGCGACCCGTTCCGTACCCTATCGAGATAACCGGCGGTGTTATTCGTCGACCTGCTCGGCAGGTTCGATTAATTATCGAGGGCGTATTCAGCCCCACTGCACCAACCCTTTACGTGAAGCAAGATGAGGATTCCAATGGAAGAAATGACGAAGCGAAAGCGGGGAAACAGTTCAACACACAAGCACACATTTGTTCGCGATGAACGGAAAGCACACATATTCAGATTCCACCAAAACGCACACTCTAGAAAAGGAAAAGAAACACAATGCAGAATTCCACTAAAAGCACATAGAAGGAAAAGAAACACCCAATGCGACAATGCAGATCTCCATACCGATTACGCGAGCACACGGCTTAACACTTGTACAATTTTACTTCACAGACAGGCGCCGACAACACATACCCAAAACCAAGAGAAAAGAATACCCTCAAGGATGAGGCGGGCCTGAGGAGCCGAGACCGGGTCGGGCCGTTACTCCCGTCTGGTGATGAGACGCGGAGCGCGCGATGGTGCACCTCAGACTCCACGCGCGGGCCTCGCCGGGCTCATGATGGTGTGTCTGGTAGGGGGTGGGGAAAGGGACCCCCCTTTGGTCGCACTCATCTCAGCGCGGGGGGGAAACAGGAGGGGGTTGCTGATGCTCGGGGGGTATGAAGGATTTCCACTCTGCCTCGGAGGTCCCGCGGCTCGAGCGTCTCTCCACCTCGGCCAGGTGTTCGCGCCGTGTCGGCCTCCCCTGAGTGTGCAGCTCCCCTGCCGCACGACGCGAGCACCCTCGTCTGCCCTCGCCGCCTCTCCACAGCTCCGTCTTCTTTGCTCCGGCTCCAACGCACACGAGCGATGACCAGCTCCCTTCTGGCTTCTTCTTCCCAACTCCACCGCCCGCGCGAAGTCTTAACTCTCTTTTCACTTGACTGACCGAACACGGTCGCTTATATAAGCCCCGTGGCTTACGCTCTCTCATCTTTGACCCGGCCCCCTGCCCCTTCGACCTTTTCACCTCGCTCCCCCATTGGCCCGAGAAAAAGTGGGCGTGAATAGCTTTTTGCACACAGTCCATAGAATTTTGCATATGCCGCGACCGCCCTCCAACGCCCTGGAGGGCGGGGGCCAAATCGCCCCTCGCTCACCGATTGGGCCAAAGGAACAAAAGTGGGCGTGTGTCGTTTTTGATCCCGTTTTTGAAGCGGAGAGAAAATCCGTGGTAGTTTGTACACGCTGTTCGGCGCCCGCGCGCCCTCTTGCACGAGTCCCAACACCGGTACCCACAAGCGAGCTGGGCAAGAACGGTGCGCGATGCGACTTGGTTGCGAGGGTGTGACGGGGAAAAAGGTCGTGGCGGTTGTGGTGAAGCCGGCGTTGTGGTTGGTGGTTGATGTGATGTTGTGACTGAGTGGTGGTAACAATGGCAGTTGGTCCAAAATAAAAAATAGTAAAAAAGAAAAACGGCTATCTGAAGAGTCGCAGCACTTGCATAAATGACATGTATTCCCACTTCAGACAACGGGTTTGGGGCCTAACTTCACATATACTTACCGAGAATATCTCACCTAAGGGACCTGAATGGTGGTTCTGCAGAATTTGGTAACCACAACTTACTACCCCCTCCCCTTTTTACAGACTCGTCCCGAGTCGTCAGAATTTTCGTGTGCCATCATGTGTAGTTTTCCCCCTAGTACCATTTTTACCCTACAGGATCCCTGAGTGCGACATTCATGGTATTCGTGTCCCCAAAAATAAATAACCTGAGGGCAGGCAGCGTAACTTCCACCCCTAAACAACAAACTCACTCACCACGGACGACTTAAAAATAAAATTGCCGGCGCTAGGACAGACATGCCGGGGGCGCACTCTATATTTACAGTACATCTTGGCAACCTTAACTTACAAATTTTTACACTAAACCATGGCCCAGGATCAGCCAGGCTCTGCAAAAGAAAAGCAGTTAGCAGGGGAGCCAGGCTGCTGCAGCATGCGTTATTCTCTGGCTCAAAAACAATGCAGGTGACAGGGAACGTGGCTGGATGCTCACACGCAGTCCAAGGCCTTGCCCTTTTGAACTCGAACGCAGTGAACCACAACGGTGCATGGGCTGCACAACGTAGAAATCTCCGTGCCAGCTGAAGTGGCACACGCAATAGACACAACGGATAGATGGATGGACACAAACACGGGTGCACGGGCCGCCACTGCAGGCCGATGTTGTAGCTGCCAACAGAGGCAGTTCTCGCAGCTTGCAAACTGTTGCCTTCTGAGTCCTGGCGCACATGGAAATGAACAGGGGGGGGGGCAAAGCAAAAAATTGAACGGGGCTGGTGAACATGGGCAGTGGGCATGGCATGGCAAAGGCAGCAGGCAAACTCCAGCCCGCAAGAATAAGGCCGCTGCAGGCCAAACACCAGCCCGCAAATGAACTGGCCGGCACAGGCCTTGAAGTACACCACAGCTGCAGATGATCCGGCCGGCACAGGCCTTGCAGCACACAGCCAGCACAGATGAAGCTGGCCAGCTTTGCCGTCAGTGGAAGTTGGTGGAGAGGAGTGCGGTGGTGCTGAAAGCCACTTGGAAGAGCGGGCTCGGACCTACCTACCTGTCTCCCTCCCCACCTATCGCTTCTTTGCCCTGTCACTGTACATACCCACTCCCTTAATTTGTCCAAACCCCAATTTAGCCCAACTTATGTTTTTGTTGTTTTTTTATTTTTACTCCCCCACTATAAATCGTCCCCCTAACCCCCTTTATCGTCCTTGTTCGGCTAACCTATCCTGTCACCCTAGCCTACTCCCCAACCCCTACGTTCCCTTCCCGGAGAAGAACAAGGCTGAGAGAAACTAACGATCCTGTGTGTCGAGGCCCATGACGAAGCCTCAAGAATGGCCTCCCCAGAGGATTCGGTGATCTAACCCAAAGTGGGTCCAGCGGCCCACAACGAGAGCGAGGAGATGGATGGTGCGGAGGGTACATCTCCCTAATCTACCCTATCCATTTAACAGTTAAACTTCACCCGGGGCTTTTCAACAAGCGCCTCTCGCTTAAACTTCATTGGTTCTAACAGCCCAGGATTCCCGTCGCCTGTGTTGGTGTCCTTACAATTTCGGGCCTCGCCCCCAATTTTCTCTCTCCGTGCCCTCACACGGTCTCATGGCACTTCAGGACACGGCGTGGCTCCCTTTGGCAGGCACGACCCTCTGCGAATCTCCCGCTATGGCACCCCCGGGCACTACCCACTGCCTCCCGAGCCTACCAGCTCCCTAACACCGAGAGAGTGCCCCCCCATGCAGCACCTCCCCACAGAAACGCACCTGCGCGTGGCAGGCTGGCTTCCCGGGCCCCTTTCCACGAGGGTCACCCATGCCCACAACACTGCCCACCGCGGCTAATGGCGCCCGGGCCCCCGCACCCAGCAGGCGCACCCACGTGCCCACTACTCTATCCCGGCCCCCCATGGGCCGCCGCAGCCTACCGCCGGCCGACTGCGCCTGGTGCCCGGGGTACCCACTCCCAGCGATACTCACCTTTTCGCAGCCACGCTCCCAAGCCCGTCAACAGGGCTCCTGCACCCCTCCAAGTAATGGGTTTCGAGCCTACATTCCCACCAACAACCAAAAACGACCTCCATTTTTCAATTTGACTAACGCCCCTAACTCACTTTATACTGACCCCGGGGTCCCTTGGGCCAGGAGTCACTCCTCCCCCCAATCACTCCCATCGCTTTCCATGCAATTCCCCCATTCACTCCACACACACAAAGACCCGCTGGCACTCACTCACTCACCAAGCACATGCTTCCAATCCACTCCACCAACAACTCTTCAACACACACACACCACTGAACTCTGCCATCCTTCCTATCTGCATCCCCTAACTAACTCGTGCTCCCACGTCGTCCCCTTAAAAACTAGTAGCACACGTTCCATTTAACCTACATGTAGCTAAGCTACGTCCCCACTACACATTCATAAGTCTGTCCATGTCTCCAAATCATTTTATTCCCCAACCTAAAATCTGGCTACAATCCCTCTAACTAATCCATTCCACGGACTCCATGAGGACTTACCCCTACCCCATGAAGTAGGTCTAGCTAAGCTAACCCTTCCCAGCTAACTAGTTTTCCATCCTGTGCCCAGGGTAAGGGGGTCTTCCACCCCTTGCCCAGAGAATCCTGTGCACACCGAAAGTGAGCCTTGTTTTTTTTTTTTTTCATGCGCAGCTTTCTCTGCGCGGCAACTCGTGCACTTTGCACCTGCAACTGCCCGTGGCGTCATTGCAGCTGCACGCTCGTGTTCCTGCGTCCCCTCCTTGGACGGCACCATCCGGCAGAGATGCCCCTCCTGCCGGATTCCAGCCCAAACGTGCAGCCATGGCGTCACCGTGCGCATAAAAAAAAACAAGCCCCACGTCGTCTCGAGGGGGTTCCCCCACGCGAACACGTGTGCCTTGCCCGATTGGAGGCTTAACACACGATCGCGTGGAGGGCCCGTCCGGTCCCAAATCCGTGAGTCCCTGCCTAAACTTTGTCCGTCCCGCAGGGGATCGGCAAATCCACCGCGTGCGTTTCCGGACCGGGACTTCACTCTTGCAAGCGAGCACGTGGCGGTCTGCGTGCGTTGCACAGCACGGACCGCGTGCTCACTGCTGGGTGAACCCGGCACGGTCCCAGAAACAACTACAGGCCGCTACCCGGCTTTCTTTCTTCTGTCGCCGTCGTCGTTGCCCATTCCGCTTCCAGCCCCGCACCTGCGTGTAACGCGGCCTCTACAGTCCATTCCATCACATTCACCCCGGGAGAGCGCGGCTGTACGTGCTCCCGCATATAACTCGACATCTCCCTCACATACCGCTCCTCTCACTCATCACCGGTCTCCCCTTGCACTCGGCCGTTCACTCATGCGTGCCCCTCACTACTCTCACCTACAAACTTCATGGCCATGCCCATGACACACGCGGGGGCACTCACCCGCGGTGCACTCATCCCACACACTGGCAGTTTCACTCACACACCCAGGCCTCACTCACTCACACACGGTTGCCTCCCCACCCACACACGCGGGGGAGCACTCACCAGCGGTGCCTCACTCCCACACTCCCGGTGCCCCTCATCATCCACACACGCGACGGGGCACTCACCCGCGGTGCCTCATCCACACACTGTCCCTCACTCACACACGCGTTTCGCTTCCACACACGGGGGACGCGCACTCCCACGCCTTGCACCACACACACAGGGACAGCCACACTGAAGTTGTGTGTCCCCACAAGGGTCTCCGGGGAGCCTCCTGCTACCCCAAGCTTTCCGTGCACCCGTTCGCAGCACTCCTCCCCCAACCTCGCAAAGCACGGCCGAACTCACCTGGTGGTGACGCTCGCCTCAAGAGGCATACTCCCTCACTAGATTTCTGGGAGAGGCCATCCAGGAGTGCTCGCACTGGGTCCCTACACGCTCCCCGCTGAGCACTCAACCTCACTATCCTCCACCCCCACACTCCGTCAATGACTGTGTGCGCGTCACTTACCCCGTCTTCATCGTGTTGTCTTCCCTCTATTTTTTCTGTCTCCCGTGTCTCTATACATTTATAAGTTT
>NC_140962.1:133172863-133175363 GCF_056783735.1 Eptatretus burgeri
GGCTGGGACACGTGGCTCCCTTTGGCAGGCACGACCCTCTGCCGAATCTCCCGCTATGGCACCCCCGGGCACTACACTGCCTCCGAGCCTACCAGCTCCCTAACACCGGGGAGTGCCCCCCATGGCACCTCCCCTGAAACGCACACGTGGCAGGCTGGCTTCCCGGGCCCCTTTCCGAGGGTCACCCATGCCCACAACACTGCCCACGCGGCTAATGGCGCCCCGGGCCCCCGCACCAAGCAGGCGCACCCGTGCCCACTACTCTATCCCGGCCCCCCATGGGCCCATGGCCTACCGCGGCCGACTCGCCTGGTGCCCGGGGTACCCACTCAGCGATACTCACCTTTCGCAGCCACGCTCCCAAGCCCGTCAACAGGGCTCCTGCACCCCTCCAAATGGGTTTCGAGCCTACATTCCCACCAACAGCAAAACGACCTCCATTTTTCAATTTGACTAACCCCTAACTCACTTTATACTGACCCCGGGGTCCCTTGGGCGGGAGTCACTCGTCCCCCCAATCACTCATCGCACCATGCATTCCCCATTCACTCCACACACACAGACCCGCTGGCCTCACTCACTCACCAAGCACATGCTTCCAATCCACTCACCAACAACTCTTCAACACACACACCACTGAACTCTGCCATCCTTCTATCTGCATCCCCTAACTAACTCGTGCTCCCACGTCGTCCCTTAAACTAGTAGCACGTTCCATTTAACCTACGTAGCTAAGCTACGTCCCCACTACACATTCATAAGTCTGTCCATGTCTCCAAATCATTTTATTCCCCAACCTAAATCTGGCTACAATCCCTCTAACTAATCCATTCCACGGACTCCATGAGGACTTACCCCTGCCCCATGAAGTAGGTCTAGCTAAGCTAACCCTTCCAACTAACTAGTTTCCATCCTGTGCCCAGGGTAAGGGGGTCTTCCACCCCTTGCCCAGGAATCCTGTGCACCCGAAAGTGAGCCTTGTTTTTTTTTTTTTTTCATGCGCAGCACCTGCGCGGCAACTCGTGCACTTTACACCTGCAACTGCCCGTGACGTCATGCAGCTGCACGTGTTCCTCGTCCCTCCTTGGACGGCACCATCCGGCAGAGATACCCCTCCTGCCGGATTCCAACCCCACGTGCAGCCATGGCGTCACCGTGCGCATAAAAAAAACAAGCCCCACGTCTCGAGGGGTTCCCCACGCGAACACGTGTGCCTTGCCCGTTGGAGCTTAACACACACGATCGCGTGGAGAACCCGTCCGGTCCAAATCCGTAGTCCTGCCTAAACTTTGTCCGTCCGCGGGATCGGCAAATCCACCGCGTGCGTTTCCGGACCGGGACTTCACTCTTGCAAGCGAGCACGTGGCGGTCTCGTGCGTTGCACAGCACGGACCGCGTGCTCACTGCTGGGTGAACCCGGCACGGTCCCCGAAACAACTACAGCCGCTACCCGGCTTTCTTTCTTCTGTCGCCGTCGTCGTTGCCATTCAACCCACGCACACCTGCGTGTAACGACGCTCACAGTCCATTCCATCACATTCACCCCGGGAGACGCGGCTGCGTGCTCCCGCATGCCAACCGACATCTCCCTCACATACCGCTCTCTCACTCACACGGTCTCCCTTGCACTCGGCCGTTCACTCATGCGTGCCTCACTACTCACACAAACCATATTACTTACACACGCGGGGGCACTCACCCGCGGTGCCTCATCCACACTGGCCGTTTCACTCACACACACGGCCTCACTCACACACGGTGCCTCACCCACACACGCGGGGGCACTCACCCGCGGTGCCTCACTCACACTCCGTGCCTCATCCACACACGCGGGGGCACTCACCCGCGGTGCCTCATCCACACACCGTCCCTCACTCACACACGCGGTCGCTTCCACACACGGGGACGCACTCACGCCTTGCACCACACACACAGGGACAACCACACTGGGGATTTGTGTCCCCACAAGGGTCTCCGGGGCCTCTATACCCCCCAAGCTTTCCGTGCACCCGTTCGCAGCACTCCTCCCCCCAACCTCGCAAAGCACGACCGAACTCACCTGGTCGTGACTCGCCTCAAGGGGGCATACTCCCTCCCCTCGTTCCTGGAGGAGGCCATCCAGGTGCTCGCACTGGGTCCCTACACGCTCCGCGAGCTCAACCTCACTATCCTCCACTACCTCCGTGTGTGTGTGCGCGTCACTTACCCCGTCTTCATCGTGTTGTCTTCCCTCTATTTTTTCTGTCTCCCGTGTCTCTATACATTTATAAGTTTCTGTCGTCGTCACCTCGTGTCTCGTCTCACACGTTTTGGTCTCCCCATTTAATTTTTCCCTTTTGGTCACCGTCGATTCCTCTGTCACGACCCTCGCCCAACACGCCCCCCGAATTATTTTTTTACCCGCCTCCACCGCGGGCCTGTCAGCCGTTGCACCCCCTTCCAGCTCGTTTGCTCCCACACGTGGAGTCGCCATTCCCAGCTCCCTGGTCACGGCCTTCAT
>NC_140962.1:133185363-133217863 GCF_056783735.1 Eptatretus burgeri
TGAAACTTTGCAGGTTCATGGTACTCAATGAGTACTACAACTTTGCCTCAGGACATATTGTCCGATTTCGCTTAGGTCAGGGGTCAAAGGTCAATTCGTGCAAAAATCGATAATATGTGAGAGCTGGAGTTGCCTTCGCGCCAAATGCTACTCCTCCTTGGGTTATGGTCGGATGGTCATGAAAATTCACACTAATCGTCTGGAATACATTGTGCACAAACAAACGAGCCGGATTTTCGATTTAGATCTTTGTTCAACCACAGCACCCCCTCGAACTTTGGGGATTTCCGATATCAAACCGCATTTTCGGTACTTTTCATTCAAATGGATACCGAGTAGTTATCAGTAGATGGAACTGGATGAGATTTGATATGCATAATCTTAAGGTGATTCCCTATCCGCTATATGACATCCATTTTGCTCTATATCTTATAGTTTCCATGCTCGGTGACCCATCGCCGCCTGCCGGCTTGTCTGTCTGTTTGTCTGTCTATGAGCAGGATATTTAAAAAAGTTGTGGACGGATTCGGACGAAATTTGGTGGAGAGCTTGGGTGTGTGACAAGGACGAATTGATTCGATTTTGGTGAAAATCCAGATCAGACAATTTTTCTATTTAAAAGTGATTCTTCACCATTGAGAGATCGGGCTAAAAACGATATATAGCATCATATTTAAAAAGGTTATGGATGTATTTGCATGAAACTTGGTGGATGAGTTGGGGAGGTCACAAGAACAAGCCAATTCAATTTTGGTTAAGGTACGGATGTAGATCCAGCCTATAAGTGGGATGCAAAACGCAAACTGTCCAGCCTGGTGGAGCGATGCACTCCACTTAGTGCCGTTCTAGTTATTTTTGTTTTTACGAAATTTGAAAAATCTATGACTTGTATCTAGCTACCTACACAAACCTCAGAAAACTAATTTATTGTGTGTTTCTTTCGCGTGCGGCAGCCATGAAATGTTTGAACTTTCTCCACAATTGTCAAGTATTGGTCTTTCCCGTGACGATTCATCTTCCGGTGTTTACTGGATTTGCATAAATGTTTAGCAGCATTTTCAAAATGACCTCTCTGCAAGTGCTTGATAATAATGGAGGATCGTACATTGTTCTTTGTTGTTCTAAAACATGAAATGAGGCGATGGCTATATGGCAGCAATTCCTTGTTTTCCAAGTAGCCATAATGTGGATGCCCTCGGGTACTCTTTGCTCTTGATTGAACCCCAGTGCAACTGGCCTCGCTATCGCAGTGCCAGCTGACGCGTTGCACCGTTGCCTGCTGTGTGAACGCCATGGTTCGTGATGGCAATGAAGTAAAACTGGCTCTGCATTTGGAAAGGTTTAGCTATCACAGCAGGACCACAACACAGAAGTCACTTTTCCCTTGTCTGATTGTGTGTTCACTCGGTGTGCTGTAAGTGCAAACTCCCAGTCGGGTGGCTGCTAGGTTTATAACAAGTCCCTTCCATGCCCTCGGTCATCCTGCCAGGAATAATGTGCGATTCTGTACTTATCGGTTTCTAAGATTCCTTGGTAAACAGTACTGCTAGTTGCCAACAACTGGCTGGCTCGAGATGGCAGCGGCTCTGACAACCCTGTTTGTGTGTGTGTAGGTGTGATTCTAAGCATCCACACCACCTCGCTGTTTTATCCCATTAGAACATCGCTGATGGTTATACCATTTTGGGGATATAAGATTGTACCGTAGATGCAGTGTCCCCTGTTGGTTAGGGCAGGAATTGATAAATCGTTCAAGGCTTGGGCGATTGCTTCCCTACTCTTTATGAAGGACACTGTAGCATCTTTAAAGTCCACCAACTAAATGCCCGGCAGACAGGACACCAAGTTTAACTTCCATCCGAGGAACATCAAACCCATTGATGATTCACCCTGCCTGTGAAACAACAGGACGACAGTTTATAGCTGGGTCGGATTCAAACCCAGGGCTAGACTGCTCAAAGGCAAGTGTGCATACCTCGAGGCCATCATGCCAGCCCTGGTGATGTGATGAAGCATTGCGATGCTGTTTGAAGTTTGTGTCGCCTTTTCTGGAAAGCAGATGTATTTAACAATTTCATTTCATCACCAAAGTCATGAATATAATTTAACGTCCTCCATCCTTTGAAATACTGTGACAGTAAAACATATTTAAATAATGATATTTCTTTCACACGGCATATAAAGCTTTGCACACGTCTTGTATGATATTTCCGATATAATACGGTAGTGGCCGTTTTTAACGTGTTTTGCCCTGAACCGCCAGTCACAGAATCACCAAGTTATGTGCACACACTCGAACACCATACTGGATTTCTGTACCAAGGTTTTTTTTATCACATCTGGTGATTCGCTCGACATCAGATAAATCGGTGATGTTACTATGGGGCTGTCTTTTGGGCCTGGAGGTTCTCAATGAGCCAAACCAATGGGTTTATGAGCGATGCTCTTACAGCAGGGCTGGTCCATTTCTTGGTGGTATTATCTCGTGTCGTCTAAGCTTACTGGGAGCACTTACGATTATAGTACGGTGGAGCTCCATGCTGTAGATGAAGGTGACGCAACCCAAAACACACATGTACATGGATGAAACGCCTCTAGGCGAGATCCCCGTCCAATTAATTGATTACAGTAGTTCTTATATTTGTTTCTCCCATTGGGTGTTCGCCCCCTTTGGATGTTTGCCCATTGTCACTGCCTGTAGAAAGCTCCTCTTGTCGTGGAGATTGATTTTTTGGTCTTGCTTTTGTCCCTTTTGAATTAATTTTTTAAGTCGCTCATCATGCTCATGCTTATCAGGGCCTGTTGAACGTCTATCTTCTCTCTTCCTTCTCCTTTTCTTCTGCTTCTTCTTTCCTTTCCTATTCTTTTTCGAATGTGCAATTGTGAAAATCCATGTGACTTTCACACACTGCCACGTTTGGACGTTGGTCTACGGTAATGTTCTTTGTACATCCCTTCTCTTCCTGTGCATGTCGTCCAACTCTTTCCTGCATATGTGTAATTCTCTCTTCCCTTATCCCTTTGTTTCATGTAATGCACCCCATACCCCCACTTTTATCTTGGGAGTCTTGGGAGTCAGAGACGTCTTGAGGGAGGAAACTTTCTGTGAGGCAGATTATGTATGGTTTGTCAGTGGCAACCTGTGTGGAAAGATCTGTAACATTTGAGCAAAGGCCCTGGATATTTGAGGTCCACACTGTTAATGAAGAGGGAGGGGAGGAGGCTTTGGGTGCAGTGGATGGGAGGGGAGGAGGAGGGGGGAGGTAAGGAGAGTTGTGGAAAGAGTGTGGGGGATTACAAAATAGGTTGAGGAGGGGGCCGGATGAGGAGAAGAAAAGGCTCTGTGGTGTTGGGGTAGAGGCGGGGGGCAAGAATGGGGGAAGAAGGCAGTTGAGGATTTGAGGAGTTGGAGTGATGAGATAGAGGTGAGAGGGCAGGCGTAGGAGGGGCAGCTTGGTGGCTGTGAGGGGGGGGGGACAACTTTGAGAAGGGTGAGTGAGGGGGGTGAATGGTGGGATAAGGGTGAGTGGGGAGAGTTGAGGCAGAAAGGTGAGGGGGGAGTTTTTGAGAATGGTGAGAGGGAAGCTTGGAGGGAGAAGCATGTGATGGTTGCTTTGAGAGGGAGGGGTGAGTTGGTACTGAAGTTGGAAAAATAGAATGGTTGATGGAAAGCGAACACTCATAGCAAACTGGGGTTTTTTTAATGTTTCGGTCAGAAATGCGATTAAAGACATTTCTTTATGGATGCAATGAAGGCGAATTGAAAGAATGGAGAGAAGAAATGCTGTGACAGTTAGACTTTTTAGGCAAGGTATGAAGGAAAGATCGAATTGAGAGCAGTCTGTTGAAATAGAAAAAGAGTAGTGCATTATGATACAGTAATGAGAACCACACGTGTGAAAGAGGAAAATGAAGAATTATAAGAGATTGTTTTTATTATTGCTATTATTATTATTATTATTATTATTATTATTATAATTTTTGAGAGGGTTTTCATCAGGTTAGGTAAAGTAAAGGTTCTCGAAAAAAATTGTGAGGTAAATGGTGAATTTGGATCAGTAAATGCGGAGGGTGGAAACAGATCACGTGGTTACGGGAGAAGCATGTGGTAACAGGAGGTGTATAGTCAAAAGTGGATTTATTTAATTTTTCATTTTTAATAAGGATTGCGTAACAGCTCGGAAAAGGAAAGGTTAAAGTAAAATCGTGGAGTGAATTTGGAACGGTAAACGCAGAGTGAAGCTGATGGATCGATGAAAAATATCAGGAAGAGGGTGGAGAGAGACCCATGGTTACAGGAGGTGTTTTTTGATCGAAAGGATACAAGAAAATTATTAATTTTTGATGGATTTTTGAGTATTTGGTAAGATTCGGGAATGGAAGGTTGGATAAAGAAATTGTGGAGGTAAATGGAGTGAGTGGGCCAGCTCAAATAGAAGAAAAATGATGTTTCGGCAGAAATAGAAGAATAAGAGGAAGAGGGTTCGGGACTCGTGGATATGCAGGGAGGAAGGTAGTTTTTTATTTTTTCCTTTAAATTTAAGGCAAGAAACGGGGTGCTTAGTTGGGAGGGATGGGGGGGCGTTGGGAAAGTTGGGAAAATAGGAATTGAAGGTAATAGGGAGAGAATACAAATAAAAATGATCGTCCACTTGGAGGGGAAGGATGGGGAGGCCTCAAGGAACCCAAAATTTAGGCCTCAAGTGTTAAATTATTCTAAGTGAAATAACATGTTTGTGATGCATAAATGCAGCATTAAAACTAGAATGACACTCAGTAGAGCTCATACCTCTGCCAGGCTGAACAGTTACATTTTGTATCCATTGATAGGCTGAATCTGGATTCGTACCTGAACCAAAATCTAATCAGCTTGTTCTTGTCACCTGCCCAACTCATCCACCTAGTTTTGTTATAATCCATCCACAACTTTTTGAGATGTTGTGCTGTATATTATTTTTGTCTCTGTACAGATATTCTCTCTCAATGGTGAAGAATCACTTGAAATTAAGAAATTGTCATATCCTGATCCAGATCAGGATCTTCACCAAAATCGAATCAATTCGTCCTTGTCGCACACCCAACCAGTCATCCGAATTCTGTCCAAATCTGTCAATAGCTTTTTGAGATATCCTGCTTGCAGAAAAACACAGACAGTCAAACAGACAGGGGTGAAAACATAACATCCATCCACCTTTGGTTGAATAACGATAAAATGACATTTAATTCACAATCTTGCGAGATTCCATCATCTTGCGATATTTTATGTGACACATGAACAGACGTGACAAGCGTATTATTATATACCTCAAGATAATCACGATAAAATTCCCAGTATTTTCAATGCTATGCCTGGTGTTGGCTTAATGGTGAGGGTGGTGGGTTTGGGATCCCAAGATCCTGAGTTCAAATCCCCCTCAGCTGTTGAATTAATACCAGGTGGGGTTGACTCGGCCTGTCATCCTTCTGAAGTCGGCAAAATGAGTGTCAGCTTGTTGGTATCCTGTGTCGGAGTGGCGACCCGTCCAGAATTATGTCCAATCGCCAAGGAGACTGCTTAGGCAGCACCAACGCTCTGTACAGAGTATGGTCCTGATGGATGGATGTCTTTTAAATGATTGTCTGGTTTAAAACTACTTGGTTTGTGTCATGCAGTTTGCATCAAAGTTGATGTGTTTTTGGTGTTTTTTGGAGTCCTGTCCATGATGTGAACATGACAATTTTTTTTGTTGTCGTTATTGTATCAAAGCTCAAGTGAAAGCAAATCGGAAATACAAGTAATGAAATAGGGAAGGCATGAAATGAAGAAAGAGTTGAACTTAAAATTCGGGGAAACTTATTCAACCATCATGTGAAATCGAAATACTCAATTGCATTCAAATTATTTTTTTTTTACAACAACATTGAGGATCTTGAAAGAGCGAGGTGCTGGAGGGCGACAAGAAAAGCAACTGACAGTGGGGCAGTGGAGTACAGTTGGACAAAACAAGTGAGGGCACAAACTTACAGGCAAGGAAGAGAGCAGGGGAGGAAACACAATAACCTCCAACTAAGTGGATTATAGGTTCGGGAGGTCAATGGGAAGAGATAATACTGCAGGTACGGATGGGAGATGACATAGTATGGTGATGCACACCTGCTTATTGAAGCCCTGGGGGTAGATAGGGATTGAAGTCTCTGGAGGGTGGTTCCATAGGTGGGAGAAGCGAGGAATAAAATAATTGAGGTGTGCAGTCAGCCTGGATTTTGGAAGTTTAACGAGTATGGGTTTAGTGGAAGAACACGTGCATCTTGGAGTTGCTGAGGAAGGTTGAAAGGATGAGAAAGCAGGGTGATCAAGCCTTGAGGAGAAGTGGAAAAAAATAGAGAGGTCACCGATCCATCTGCAATGTCAAAGCAACAGGCCTTGTGCTTACAGGCCTCATCACAGGAGATAATATTGAGAGCTTCAGATTCCATGACAGACTTGATGCTGGGGTGCCATCTCATAGGGGAAAGTCAGCCTATTGATAAAGGCCTTGTAGGCTGCAAATGTTCCTAATTTTTCAAGGAATCACTTGGAGTGACAACGGATGCCCAGATTGCAGCTGTCTTTGGAGACCAGACTTTCGGTGCAGTTGGCTTAGGAGAGGTCAGGTGAGGTTTGGAAGTTCAAGAGACTGAACCTCTTCTAGTGATCGACCATGGAAATAGATAGATGAGTTTGCATGACGATTCTTTCCAGGGCAACAATCGAGACTGAGATTTCCCATGATTAAAGGACATGTTGCATTTGTCAGACCAGCATATAATCCATTCTAGATCAGAGTGCAGCTGCTGCTGTGTGCCTTATTTAGTCAGATTGCGGTATTGTATGATATAATGTGGAGTCATCTGTAAAAAAGGAAGAGAGGGTTTCCAGAGCATCACAGAGGTCGTTTTTTGTAGATTATGAACAAGACTGGGTCAAAACACTTAGTTGGGGAACTTAGCCTCCACTTGTTGAGAAGTTGAGATGGTTCCATTGATAACAATACATATTAACTCCATGAGTGGAGGATATCAGAAAGCCAGGTATTAAGGCGGCTTTGTATACCACAGGCAGAGAGCTTATCAAGTCGAGCATTATGCCAGACCGTGCAGATTGCCTGAGATACAACTCGGGCAATGGCACTGACCTCTAATTTGAGACTTAGGGCCTCCAAACATTGCTGAGAGATGAGCAATGATCCGATGATGTCATCACTGCGAAAGAGATCGTCGCATCGAAATCTCATCGCTCGTCGGATACAAGCTGTTCATGCCCTATTGTGCATCATGGCCATTTGATGAGAGATTGATAACGTCGGCCAATTACATCATGATGATCACAAGTCGTCACTCTTGCCAGTATTGGTTGTTTGTTTGTTTTGTGAGCTTGCCAAATATACTGTACATGATTGTTTGCAAGTATGTCATTCAGTTTTGATTCCGATAATGGTGTGTTGAGCATTTGCATTAGCTTGGCGTATTTCACTCACTTCGTTCTTCTCGCGGAGATGTTCCCTGACCTACATGTGGCAGTTTTTTTTAATTATTACTCTTCTTTTTTAGTTACAATGTTAATATTCTTCATAATCATGTTGTTTCGGATCCTTGGCTTGCAGTTCTACTTTCAGTTATTTTGGAATAAAATGTTCCACCCTATTTGAACTCAACTCCTTCAATAGAAACCTTAAGTCATTGCCTTTAACATCCACATGACGATCCATTTGGAGCTATGAATACGAAAATTAATATTCCTTTCTTTCTTACTTCCTGTCAAGGTATGGAGACATGGTTCCCAAGACGATTGCAGGGAAGATCTTCGGTTCCATTTGCTCGCTGAGTGGTGTCCTTGTAATCGCTCTTCCAGTTCCTGTCATCGTCTCGAACTTCAGTCGGATCTATCACCAGAACCAACGAGCTGACAAGCGCAAAGCGCAGAAGGTGAGTTTGTTTGTGACATGGTTGAATATATTTATTTATTTATATGCGGCCTGTGGCTGTTTGGCTGCATCATTTTCTGGGGGTGCAGCAGTGTCGCTGATGCAATGCCCCCTGTTACCAATAAGCTGGTGCTCATTTTGCTGACCTCAGAAGGATGACAGGCTGAGTCAACACACCTGGTGTTAAATCAACATCCCGACAGCAGCTTGAACTTAAGACCCGAGTATCCTCAGCCAGCCACCTAAGCCATTAAGTTTGTGGTTAAATTGAATGAAGATGATAAGTAAAGTCATACACCTGAGTGTGAAGCAAATTCACACCAATTGGTAATGTCACACAATTTTTGAAAATGTAACAGTGTATTTTGTAATCTCCTGCATGTTTTACCATTGTAGTTTGAGTGTATGGTGTGTAATACTTTTTTAATATGGATCATTCAGCTTGGAGAATACAACGAAATTTGGTTATGGTATTGTGGCGGATATGTTATGGCGGAGAATGGTATTATGGTGGAGAATACCGTCTAAATATGGTGGATTTAAAAAAAACCCTACCAATCCCCTCACATCCCCCATCTCGAGTCCATATAAAGTATACATTTTATACAATTAATAGAGCTTTTCAAATCGTCCAACAAAATCCAAAAATAACCTAAAGTAAGGAAAGGAGGAGAAAAGAGGATATCCAGAGGTTCCCCACCACCACCCTCCCACCTCCACCAAGCTTTGCTTCAATGCACAAGTCTGAATTTACCCCCTCCCCTCTCCTCTCCTATCCCGACCACAATGCACATGTGATAAATAGATGGCCCCTGGAAACACACAATGCCTGCTTTTGTAAACAATTAATATAAAGCACTTAATTTATTAACGGTTGCAGTGACATCTGCTTTATAGCGTGTTTGGAAAGCATGACGTTCACATGATTTACAGAAATTTTTGTCTTCTGTCATCACCCATGATCTTTATTACCCCCATTAACCTTTCCTAACCCAACCATCTCACTTGCCAGTTTCAGTACTTCCACCCCTCCTCCCTTTCCTCTTATCCTGTTTGTTCATTCCCTTGATGTCTGTCCCTACTGTCAGATCTACCTTGCTTTTTCATGAGCTTCGCTCCTGTTATAAAAAAACAAAAAACAATTGGTACCGACCACGTGATTATTTCGGACATGCTCTTTTGGAAAGGAATTTTCAAAAAAAGATAAAAAAAATAGTGACTTTTTTGAGGTTGAATTAAAGTTTGTACGTGCAGTACACATCGAGCTGCATCGCGGTTTGCACTTCTTCTGTGTTTATTTTCCAAACAGCAACGGTAGGTAGCACACTGATTATAGTTTTCCCTTTCAGTTCCATTAAAGTCCCAGGAGAATGTTACACACAGATATGCATGTGAGTTATTCGACAGATTAATTTGATTGCCTTTTCATTGCTAATCAGGCTGATTTGATTATTGAAGTTCTGTGCTGGTGCGCTGAGTAAGCCATATGGCTAATCACTCCCTTACAATAAAGTTTAGGGATTGAAAGGGTCCAAAGCATTTCAGCTCATAGACACTGTTGTAACACACCATCCTCTATGTGTTAATGCAGACCCTTCCACTACATCGTGTGTCCAGCGAAGACCATCACGCCGCATTACATGCTTCAAAGACGATGCAATGGGTCTCACGAGACAGTAGGCATTAATGGTCAAAAACCTAGTACCGCATATGTACAAATAATGCAGAGATTGAGACTTGTTTGGAAAAAAAGTGACTTTAAGGTCAACATATCAACAAGGAGGGATAGCTGGATAAGAAATCTTCAGACTCACAAGGTTAGTTTGAGAAGAGTGGTAATCTGCGATGAGACAATTTGGACAAGGTGAGCTAGACTATAAATAAGCTCATTGGTAGGTCGTTTTTGGATTGGCAGGGGCCACCATCTAGATAGACTGGATGAAAGAGTGACATTGGATACACATGGGCTCGGTGATTCCACATGCATGAAAAAACAATATTTTTGCATACAACGTCAAGGCTTGTGGACGAGCGAGAAGAATGAATATATCAGGAGGCAACGGAACAAAAGGAACTTCAGAAAGAGGGAGGAAACACCAACAGCGGGGTTGAAGGACAAAGTCGAGGACTTGAACAAATATAGGATGTGGGGAGGAATGAGAAATAGGGGAAGATGTATGGGATGGACATGATCGATGGATACAGAAGCAAACTCTCAGGAGGGAAAAACTGGAAATTTGGAAGGAGGTGGGCTTGGGGGCCATGGTGGTTAGCGAGGGTAGAAAAGATCATGGTTTTGACGGGGGATGATCTGAGATGGTGATGAACAGTTGCCTTGAACACCTGGAGGGAAGGATGAGATTGAAGAGAATGTGGAAGTTGATTCCACAGGTACCCTAAAAAAAACCTATTGGTGAGCTAAGAGTAAAAGCTGAACTTGTATGGGATAATAAGAAATGTGTTACTGGGTGAACATACAGTATGTGTTCTTGTGGGGCTGGAGAAACATGGTGGTGAGCTCAAAAGGTAAGAAAGGATCAAGACAATATATAAGGTGATATATAATACTGCAAGACCACCAATCTGCCTGTGGCAAGAATGGAAAAGGCCCTGTGCTTCAGTTTTCAGCTGGGAGATACCAATTAATCTGAGGGCCTTTGACTTTATTTTATCGAATGTGGCCCACAAAAGGAGGAAAAGGGCACGATGAGGGTATAATTTGACATATTATCAGGCTCAAACAAGGTAGGAAGTAATTTGGCCAAACCATACTAAAATCAGTATTATATAATTAGTTTAATACAAACTCTGGATGAACAGTATACTGGTGATGATTGAGCATTACGCGTATTGAAAACATCCATCCAAGCTGGCTATTGCATAATAAATACAATGAATGCCTTGTGAGTTGTGAGTTTGGTTGCTGCAGCATTTCCTCGGAGAGAAGGGATAACAATGGAAAGTACTCGGTACCCATGCACCATGCTCTATGCAGAACGTTAGTTCTGCCGATGCAGTCTCTTGCTAAGGGTTACAATCCCGGACGGGTTTCCACTCCAATGATACGATACTCACCTGAAGGTGGAGACATTTGGAACTTTTAAGGGTGTCGGCAATAACTCACCGACTCTTTAACATCCGGAGGATCTTTAACAACTACCAATGGCAAATACAGACAGACAGGACACCCAATTTAATGTCCTTCTGATGGATGGCACACACGTCGATGCCTCCGCCCACCTGTGAAACACCACGATGACAGTTTATTGCTGGGTCAAGATTCAAACTCAGGCTAAACAGCTCGGAGGCTATCCTACCAACCCTAGTGCAAAGTCCTGAAGAAATAAACCTTAATCCACATGCAAATGCATCATGTACCTATAATTGCAATATGGCTGCCAGGATTGTGAAATCTAAAAGGCCGTGTGCACAAACAAGCGCGCCGTGATGCAGCTCACGCATTGTGTGAGCAGCGAAAGAGAAAACTGCGCCCAAGAGGTGGATAAAAACAAATGATTATCCTGCCACGTTTGCTGGCAGCTTGCCTCTTTCACTTCTCTTCCCTCTGCGCTTTCTGCTTCAGATGGGTGTGCCGCTTGTATGCTTGTGGTACGAATACTGGTCGCAGCGGAAGACTATTTGGGTTTCATGATTAGATTCCGGAGCAATAAGGCAATATAGGTGAGAGGCAGGTCATGTAATTTGATTTGTCGGTCTGCTTCGCATGCGGCATTTCATCTCGGCGTCGCATTCTCCTCGATCGCTATTTTCCAAGCTGAAGTGTTGCGTCACATTGACAATTTCCCCCCCCCCCCCTCTTGATGCGTTTGAAAATCTTATTACCTCAACACATTAAGATTGCAAAAGAAGAAAAGAGAAATGCGATTTCAAACTAAGGATATTAAAGGAACAAGATTAATTTTGATCATTAACAGCAGCTTGGTGTCTGCATTTTTAGTGGAGTGCGACGATGAAAGCGAGGGTTGCGAATGCTAAAGACGCAACACGGACCTGCTTGGTCATGTTTCTTCGCTTATTGCCACTGCCTTCTCATTCCATTGGTCTTCTGTTAGTTGATCCTCATCGTATGTGTTCTGTGACTGCATTTGCGCCATTCACGGTGATGCCGTGGTAGGTCCGCGCCTCGAAGTGGCACCTTTTGTGAGCACGCAATGCAATGCAATGAGAGACTTGGAAATCGCACAGTTCGATACCTCGTTCAACATTTGTCTCAGTAATTAGTATGGAAGGGGCTTTGAGAGCACAACTCTGGGACACTACGATACAATGGACTGCAGGCTGTTATAGAAATTCTGGAGGAAGGGGGATGAGATAGAATTTGCTTACTGCTCTGCAAGCACATGCAATATCGAGCCAATGCATATGTGCTGTCATTAAACTTGGGATCATACGACAAGCAAACAGAACCCACGTTGGATCAAATCTTTCCAATCATTCCTGAGATATTTTGATGCATTATGTATCCGATCCGGCCCGTCTTGCACACCTCCATCAGAGATGATCTTTGCGGGACCCAGGACATACACACAGCTGTCGACTGCTAAAGCCGAAGAACCTTTGCAATTGCTTGTAGAACATTGCTGAGATTGCGTCGTCATATTGCTCACGATAGAATGCATGTATTTTGGATGTTCATTACCTTCGCATTCTGCAAAAGGTTATGTTTTGGTCGGCATGTATTTATTTATTTATTTGTAATCTTGTGATTCGTATAACTCAAAAAGTATTAAACCAAATTGCATGAAATTTGGTGGGATGATTGGTTATTAGCCAGGAAGCATTCGATTAGATTTTGGGATCGTTCGGGTCAAAGGTCAAGGTCACGAAAAGGTCAAAATCATCTTTTTACGATAACACGGTCAATTTTTATTCAATTTGCATGCAACTAACGCCAAAATGTTCAGAATTCAACGCCTCATCTTGTGATATGCAATATGACACAATGACGCCCATACTCTTGTTACCGATTAGGGGTCAAAGGTCAGGGGAGTCACGACCTTGAAAAATATGCGGTTTTTGTCATAACGCGGTCAATTCTTGTCCGCTTTACATGAACCCAGCACCAAAATGTTCAGAATTTAATGCCCAATCTTGTGACATAATGACGTCATAACACATGTCACCGGTTGGGGTAAAATGTCGGGGGGGGAGGTCACACCCTTGAAAAATATGCGGTTTTCGGCATAACTCAGTCAATTCTTATTCGATTTGCATGAAACCAGCATCAAACGAGATTACCTTCTCTTGTTGAAACGTTGTATTCACCGAGCTTGCGAGTGAAGACTCGCCAAAACGACGTGAGTTGATTTTTGTTTAGTCCGTAGCCCCCGAAAGTCGGGGGGGGGTCATGACATTATAGATATGTGGTTTGTGTCATAAGACCATTCATATGAAACCAGTTCCCCACACTCATACCAAGAACAAAAAAAAGTAGTGGCGGCGAAGGTATGCGCTCTATGAGTGCCCGTTCTAGTTTGCAGCTGCCATGTTATAATTCTTGCCCAGATATTGTTATGACACAAAAGGTAGCTCTAACCGCCTTCCTTCAAGTACATCCCATTGAGTAGGAAAACAAAAGGACGAAGAAGGTTCCTATTAAAGCATGTCCGTCAACTCTACACCCAACCCATACATGAATGAGAACGGCACTCGGTAGAACGCATACCTCCACCAGGCTGAACAGTTTACGTTTTGTATCCCACTGAGAGGCCAGATCCAGATTAGGATCTTCACCAAAATCGAATCAATTCGTCCTCGTCACACACCCAACCTTTCCACCAAGTTTTGTCCGAATCCGTCAAGAACTTTTTGAAATATCCTGCTCAAAGGCAGACAGAGACAGACAGACAGGGGTGAAAACATCTTCTCAGTCTACCTTCAGTGGCAGAGGTAAACGTAAAAATTTGACAACAGTACCAGTCCCAGATACTTCTCATATTGAAAGGCAGAGGTGGATTTTCCAATTGCAAAAGCAAGTGCCATGAGGCAGGACATCTGGAACGCGCTATTGTGTGCTCCAAATGACTGGAGCACACAGATAAATTCCAAACCACTGCGTTTGATTACTGCTGAGCAGACTATTACAAACTACTGGGTATTATCCCTCGCCTAAATCTATTTCCACAGCAGGTATAGTACTGTACAATTGTAAAAGACAATAGGTGGTCACATCAACTTGGAATAACATCCAATTTGGTCAGCCTCAAGGTTAGAACGGCCATTCTTGGATGCTTTTCTACATCAATGAAACTACAGTGTCTTGTCTCAACGTGGTGGATGAAGGAGTTTGCCACTGAGGGTAGTGTGAGCAAGCAGGCCACAGCTACCCTCACTGATCCCCCTGGGATGGTGTGCCAAGAAGACCAATTGACAGGCAATGGGAACAAGGGAGAAGAACTCCGGACTGAATTTACAGATCAAATTGAAAGAATGGTCGATAATTTTTTTTTTTAATTTTATTGTTGTTGAATTGAAAGATGTTGATTATCCTCACATGAAGCAACGGGCTACTGTAATTGGTCTTTGTGTCGTTGAGTGTGTGAGTCTGCATGGATATCTACTTTCATATAGGTATTTCATGCTCATATCTACTGTAATCTATAACCTCCAGCAAAACTGCAGTTAAAAGCTCTGTTTTTGTTTTTTCCACAAAAATGAAATTGGAACAAAGCTGTCTAATTTAATCATTAAAAGCGAAGAATAAACAAATTCTGTGCAGCACCTGCAGCCACAGCAAATTGTGTTTCAAGATAATATTCACAGAATTTATCTCAGGCCTTGCAATGCACCACAGACTCAACTAGTATTCCGTGAGTGGCCTTACTCAAATTTGGAGCTTGCTGGTTGAGTCGGTGGCCTGATATACACTGCAAGGCCAACGTGCGCGACTAGCAAACTAGGGTGGCCACAGATGCAAAATGTTGTCAAATTTAGCCATAAAGTTTTTACATACATTTTAACCAGATAAGAAGCTTATGTCATACTTTTCTCACAGGTGTAACATCATACTCTACAAAAGCAAGAGTGCGAAATGCCTTGCCATACATGTCCCCTACCAGCCCCAATGAATGTTCGGGAGATAAAAACAAAATTGTTTCTGTTTAACACACCATGCTCGAGCAGATACCGGAACCAAAATGAGGAAGAAGAAAAAACCCTATAACCCACTGTGTTAGGGTCTATCCGGAAAAATAAAAGGGAAAGCAATTTTCATTTACTGATATCTTTTGTAGACTAGAAACCAATAAAGACAACTAGGATAACAAACAGGATATAAAAATTAGTTTGCTTTAACGCACGCTCGAGCTGATACCGAAACCAAAATGAGGAAGACGAACCTTTTTAACCTGAAGAAGTGTTTTGATTGTTTCTAGGCTTTGCCTATTTCATACAAACAAGCTCAAATGAGCTAAGATCCTCGTCCTCTGAATGATGACGTCATAAAAACGAACATGACATCATTGTGATGTATCAGGTTTGCGATAAATTATCTGTGCTAATGCCCGGCTTCATTCCCGCAAACAAAATTCAAACAGCTTGCCTAGTTTTGGAGATAATGGTATAGGCGATTTCCATTAGCGGCGATATTATGACGTCAACTTTTTTTTCTCGGAAGCATTTCCAAAATCGGAGATGGTTACTGCCTGCACGTGGGCTTTCAGCATATACATGGCAAGTTACACGATTATCCGATGAAAACTCTGGGTTATGAAACAAAAAATGTCAAAAAACAGGAATGACGTCATAAAAATTGATATGACATCATAGTGATGTATCATATGTGCAGTAATTCATCTCTGCTAATGCCCTGTTCGATTCCCGCAAACATAATTCAAAAAGCTTGCCTGGTTTTGGAGATAAATTTTAGGCAATTTCCATTAGCAGAGATATTTTGACGTCATAACTTTTTTTTCTAGGAGGAATTTTCAAAATCGGAGATGGTTACTGTCTGCGGAGGGTATTTTTACATATACATGCCAAGTTTCAGGAAGTTTTGATGAAAACTGTAGGCTGTGAAACAAAAAAGTCCACAAGAAGAAGATGAAGAACAACAACGTGAGTAAGACAGAGATCCTCCACGAGGATCTAAAAATGAGAAGGCCGCTCGGTAGAGAGCTTACCTCCGCCAGGCTGATTAGTTAACGTTTTGTATCCAACTGATTGGCTGGATCTGGATTTGGACCTGAAATATATTTAATCAGCTTGTTCTTGTCCCCGAACCAACTCACCCACCAAGTTTCGGCCAAATCCGTCCATAACTTTTTGAAATATCGTGCTATATACAGTATCGTTTTCGCCCCATCATTCAATGGTTAAGATCACTTTATAAAATTCTCGTATCTGGATCCGGATTTGGATCTTCACCAAAGTGAAGCAATTCTTCCTTGTTACATACCCAACCTGCCCACCAAGTTTCAGCCGAATCCGTCCATAACTTTTTGAGATATCCTGCTATATGTCATTTTGGCCCGATCTCCCAATGGTAAAAAAATCACTTTAAAAATTCTCAGATCTTCACCAAAATCTAATCATTTCGTCCCTGTCACATACCTAAGCTCTCCACAACATTTCGTCAAAATGTGTCAACAACTTTTTGAGATATTTTATTCACAAACAAAAAAACAAACAAACAAGACATTGTGCAGAGCAGGATACTTGCAAAATCCAAAAAACAAATTTTACCTCAAAAATAATTGGTGGTTGAATTCAATGACCAAATCTACAACTTCTCTTCAGATTTCAAGTCAATCGGATGAAAATTGACAATTTTAGAAAGTCGGCCAATGTTGACCCTTTGGCCAAATTTGACCTTAAAAATAATTGGTGGTTGAATTAAATGACCTGGAATATAAATCCTCTTCAAATTTTAAGTCAATCGGATGAAAATTGACAATTTTAGAAAGTCGGCCAATGTTGACCTTTTGGCCAATGTTGACCTTTTGGCCAATGTTGACCTCAAAAATAATTGGTGGTTGAATTCAGTGACCTGGAATATAAATCCTCTTCAAATTTTAAGTCAATGGGATGAAAATTGACAATTTTAGAAATTCGGCCGATGTTGGCTAACAAATCGCCGACAGGCGTTTTTGGCCGGATGAAAATTGAGGATTTTAGAAATCTCACCTAAGTTGTTGACCTTTGGCCTATGTTGACCTTTTGACAAAAACATTAGGCTTCTTCTTTCGGACAAACTCTACCATGTGATTGAAGTTTCGTGAAGATCTGTTTAAAATTGTGACCTGTAGGCGATAGACAGACAGACAGACAGACAGACAGCCAAACACAAACATGAACAAGATGTCGTGCAGAGCGCAATACTTGCAAAATCCACCCCCTCTCCTTAAGGTTGTCATGGATACATCAAATTAGTCCATTTCATTAAGATTAAAATTGACAATCTTAATCAAAGCTCAGGTCAATCGGATGAAAATTGATTATTTTTCAGATTGAAATTGATGATTTTAGAAGTTTAACCTTTTCAAAAACAACATTTTGTATACAATGTTGAGGCTCGTATGAGAGCTAACACATAGAACGTAGGACAAGAGGAGCAGGAGACAAGAGGGGTGGGAGAGGGAAGGACAAAACAGTGGGGAACGGAGACAGGAGATCTGGAAGGGAGAGGGATGGAGGCGGGCAGGGTACACAGGGTAAACAAGATGGACACTACAGGGATTTTCAGGTCCTTACACGACAGGGACTTTCAGGAAGGAAAGCAGGGAATTTGAAGGAGGTGGGTTTGGGGGTGGATTAACAGGGGCAGAAAAGATTGTGGTTTTGGATGGGGGAAGATATGAGATGATGGTGAATAGCTGTTTTGAAGGGAAGAGTGGGATTGACGGGAAGAGTGGGATTGAAGAGAGTGTGAGTGTTTGTTCCAGAGGCAGGAAAATGATAAAAGAAAGAGTGAAGGTGAGCAGTGATTCTTGATTTTGGTAGTTTCACCAGAAGGAGGTTTTTGGCAGACCTTGAGCACCCTGCAGAAATGTAGGGGGGACAGAGCACAGACAGAGCGGGGGGCAAGGCCAGAGAGGAGATTGTAGAAGACAGAAAGACTTGCCTGCGATGAGAAAGTGAGAGACCCAAAGACTCAGCCTCATCGCGGGAGATACCAATGATCATAAATGCTTTGATTTCCACAGTATGAAGCTGAGAAAAGTATGTTGCAGGAGGACCACCCCAAAGGGGAGAACAGTACTCCATCAGGCTGTGGATGAAAGCTTTGTAAGTGGTTAGGACCTCAGGTGTGTCGAGGAAGGACGGTGATTGCCCAGTCGCGACTGGTTTTTGAGCCCTGCTTGGAAATGTGTCTTTCCCAAGAAAGATCAAGGCAGATAGTGAGGCTCAAAAGCTAGAATGAAAGGACTTCTTCAAGGAAATTGTTGAGAAAGTAGAGTGAGTGTGGGGGGGGGGGTTCAGATCGTCCTTTAAGAGAGATATAGTGAAAGTATGAGATTTGTGAAGATTGAAAGACATGTTGCAAGTGTTTGACCAGCTTGAGATTTTATCCAGGTCTGCAGAGCATGAAGAGGCTGCTGCTTGCTGATCAGAGGGATGAGAGATAGTACGGCAGAGGATGGAGTCATCAGCAAAGAGATAAAAAGGATTTTCCAGAGAGTTGGAGAGATCATTGATGAGAACCATAAAAAGCACAGGGCCCAGAACACTGCCTTGAGGAACTTGTCTGGACAGGAAGAGGAGATGAGAGAGAGAGAAACAGAGACAGAAACAGAGACAGAGACACAGACACATTAAGATTCCCGCATTGACTGCGACAGGAGAGGAAGTCCGCAAGCCATGAGTGGAGATTGCCTTGGATTCCATAAGAGGAGAGATTGCCTTGGATATGTTGCTCTTTTCTTCATGGTAATGACGAGATGTGGTCCTCACAGGGTACGAGAGATAAGATGGATGAGAGGTTGATCATTTCTCGAATTAATTGTAATGCATTTAATCCAGGTTTTCTCACTATCAGTGTCTTTGATTTTATCCTGAGCTATTTGAATCAGCGATTTGCATTCCAATTCTTGAGTCAATTGTATTTATTTCTTGCCCCGGGTTTTCAAGCAAACTTTCATTTTGATCGCAAGTTTCTTGAGTTAATTGTTTCATTTTGAGTTGGGTGTTGAAAGTTCAATTTCAAAATTGATTAATTTTTATCTTGGGCGAAATGTTCATGTTTTAATTTCAGTTTCACTTTTCCACTACTCATTCATTCAAGTGTTCACTCGTTGGATCCATCTATTCCTCCTTTGATTCATTCATATGGGAAACATCAGTTGCGTGTTCTGTCAACAAGCAGCTTGCTATTGCTTGCTCCCACTTTCCAACCCAGCCATTCCGTGTCAACTGCTTTGCAAGCCACTTGCCTAGCTGCTCGGCAAGCGGAGCGGGTGGTTAAGAGAGGTGCTTTGTCATGTTCACAGAAATGGCTGCCGTAGTCACAGAATCAAAACGATTCCACAACCAATGAAATGTTCAGGCATACCCTTGTTATGTATACTCATAATATTATTTGCCCCCATTGGATTTAGGCCAAAACGGGGGGCTTATTGATTGGGTTTCGTCCGTCCGGCCGCAGCCATGTCTCAGATATGTTTCGAACAATTTTGTTCAAACTTGCCACAAAGACAACACATGATGGTCTACGTATACACAACATTTTGTTTTATGATGTGATCAAAGATGGCCGACTGGCGGCCATTTTAGTTGTTAAAAAACCCCGATGTTGAACACGTCCTCAACCATTTCTCGGCATGCATTTACCAATCTTGTTCAAATCAGATAATGAATGATGGTTTACATACGCTCATAATTTATTTTTGAGATCAGATCCAAGATGGCCGACTGGCATCCATTTTTGTTACTTAACCATGTGCCGAACCATTTCTCAGACATGCATCATCAGATTCTGTTCAAACTTGAAAAGCACAGTACATGATGGCATACACGTGCACCTACTTTATTTTGCAATCTGATCAATGATGGCCGACCATTAGGTTGGTGGCCATTTTAGTTGGAAAAAAAACAACAACCCGATATTGAATATGTCCTCAACCATTTCTCAGACACGCATTTACCGATGTTGTTCAAACTCGGCGCACAGATAATAATGAACGATGGCTTACATAACCACATCATGTTTTTTTTCGAGATCAGATCCAAGATGGCGGACTGGCGACCATTTTGTTACTGATGCAATCTTGCCCAATCGTGTGCAATCTTCCGTGTCACACGCCCTCTCAAGTCAATTGTGCATACACATGAATCTTGTAAATATGGGCTATGGTCCTTTAACTCAATACAGAAAAATTTCTAAAACCGCAGTGTCTATTATATTCTATATATTTTCATCTCATTGAAACATGCATTTCATACTTCAATTGTTACTTTTACTTTTCTTCTGAATTCTTTAAGATCTGCAAACATGCAAACCCCCTCCCCGACATGCACAGCGGTAGAGTCCATAGATAAGCTTGGGCGTGGGCTCCTGCTTCTGACTTCGCATTTATTTATCTATCTTTCTTTTTGTCTTCCTCGTACTCTGTATCCGCTGCTAAAGGCCCTGCCACACCTTGACGTTTTAGCCAGTGTATGCCGACGTATGAAAAATTTGGCCAATACGCTGGCATACGTCGAATACGTTATGGGTAAGTTTTGTATACGTTAAGAGCATGCTGAAGCACGCTGAAGCATGCTGGCATACGTCATAGTACGCCGAGCTCGTCGACAAATTTTGGGCATGCTCAAAATTTCTCGACGTGCTCGGCGTATGACTCACACGTTCCGCATACGCTGGCCATAAGTTGTAGGCACGTTATGCGATCGTTGACACACGTCGACACACGTTACTTGTAAGTTACTCATAAGTCGAAATATGTCGAGCTAATGTCTAGCGTACCCGAAACTTATTTCTAACCTATGAGTAAGGTGCTTTGAACCTATGTGTAACGTATCTCCAACGCATATTGACGTATGTAGACGTATTTGATGTCTTCCGGATGACCACAGAACTTACTGAACGTGTTTCTAACCTACAGCTACCATATAATGGCGTATTGGCAGCGTTTAGGGGAATTGGTATATAAAAATGGGGTTCACACAGGAGGAACCCGTCAGTGTTCCAAACTCCATGTTGAGTAGATGTCCATGTCAGTAGTATCAGTAGTAGTAGTAGTAGGTGAGCCTGTCAGCAGTAGTAGTAGTAGTAGGTCCATGTCAGTAGTAGTAGGTGAGCGTGATGGGGAGGGTGTGGGTGATGATGGATCCTCCTTGTGTCCGCGTCCACGGCCACGGCCAGGAGACTTCTTTGCAGCATTCTTCGAAGTTTTCTTCGGCATGACGGTGATGTTAACACTTCGATGTCTAGTTCGGTTATGATTTGAATCGTCGAGCCGCAGCCTTTTAATAGGCTACGCCACGTGATCATCGGCGATACGCTGCCACGCGCTTTGCATAAGTTAGACTATCGTTGGGCATAAGTTGTGAATGCCGACAACACGCGAAGCATTCGTTGGTATAAGTTATCTATAAGTTATCGAAACGTTCTGTGTACATTACTAATACGTTATGCATACATCCAACTCGTTATGAATACGCCCAAAACTGAAAAAAAAACATCAATAGTTCAGCATACGCAGCGTTTTACATACATTTTGATACGTTGCCATACGCTGGCTAAATCGTCAAGGTGTGACAGGGCCTTAACACAATAAATTAGTTTTCGGTTAAGTGTTGTCATAAGAGTATCGAGTAAGACTGAAAACTACGACCATGACAGCATTTGCTCGAGTACCACAACAGCATTGTTTACATTGAAGACTGCCATGATGTTATATGTTGCTGAGCATTCTGTTCCATTGCAGTCCTACCTTTAGCACTTTGAATCAAGTGAATCGCATGGCGAGCTGTAAGCAAGCCTCTTGATAAGGGAACGTGCCCAGTGGCCCAGGGTCTAGAATGGAGAAATACCACTGGTGAAACAGTCGCTACACACATGAATTTCCTTCTTGTCATCATCAACGAGGTCTGTGCGTGAAATGTTGAGCCACTTTGAACGTCGTTTTCTTGGTAATTCCTCAGTTTGCGTTCATTGATTTGTTACAATTCCTGGGACGTGATAAAATGATCAATCCTTTTCTCTGTTGCGGGGGACTTTAATGCGCATGTGGGAGTGGCAGAGCTGGGTGAAGAGGAGGGTGTTGGTAAATTTGGTTGGGGAACAAGAAATATAGAGGGTCAAGAGCTGATGGAGCTGGTGGTGAGGAATAGGATGGCCATACCTGGTTCATTCTGTCAAAAGCGGGAAAGCCACAAGATTACCGATAGGAGAGGACAAAATATAACAGAACTGCATTTGGTGGTGGTAAGGAAAAGACAGTTGTTTGGGGTTAAGAATTGTAAGGCATTGGTGGGAGAGCATGTTACCACCCAGCCCAAGCCTGTGGCGTTTGTGGTATGGATGAACAAAAGGAGGGAGGTTAAGAGCAGGGGTAGGAAGATTATTAGGTTGGGGAAGTGTTGGGGAAACGTCCTCATAGAGTACAAGGAGAGGTTGAGGGCTAGGTATGAACAACTTGGCGAATAAGTGGAAGGTTTGGAGGAGTGTATGTGAAGTATGGAGAGGCGTTTAGGGTAATTGCAGGAGTTTTATGTGGAAGGACGTCAGGAAAGGGTGCTTCGTCGAGTGATAGAAATTTGGTATGGTGGACGGAGGTGGTAGCGAAGGCAGTTGGTGAAAAGGAGTTTTGAAAGAGGATAGAGAAGATCAAGGATGGGGGAGGCAGCTGGATATGGGGATGCGACACCTGTATGTGCAGAAGAAGAAAGCAGCCAGGAGAGCTGTGGATAAGGTAAAGAATGATATTGTTGTGAATTCGCGTCCGCCGGCGTGCGGACGGCCACATGACTCGAATCGCAGCACGTCGCCCACCGGACGGACAATTCAGTCGTGGCCCTCTCGGACCAACGCCGGGAGCTAGTCACGGGTGGGGGTTTAACCTCATCACGATCGTGTCAATTGCCCACCCGCGCAGGATAGGGTCGCTCGCCAAATTCGATTTACCTAAGTACCTGTGCGAATGGTCGACCGGGCGATCGCACCTCGCTGCAGGTCGACTCCGGACACGGGCCGCTTGGGCGGCCCGTTCCGTGCTATCGGGATAACCGAGCGGTGTTATCGCCGACCTGGACGGTTCAGATTAATTACCGGGCGTATTAAGCCCACTACGAACCCTTTACGTGAAGCAGGATGGAGGGTCAATAAAGAAAAGACGAAGTGAAACGGCAAAACAGTTCACAAAATGCACTTTTATTACGCGACACACGGAAAGCACACATATACAGCCAAACAGTCAAAATGCACATGTAGCAGTTAAAACAAAAGAAACAATGACGTAGAGTTACTACCGAATACGCGTACACATGGCAACACTTATACAGTTCTACTTTACAGAAGGCGCCAACACACATTTACTCAAAAGCAAAGGAAAGAAGCCACCCTCATAGACAAGGGGGCAGACAGGCCTGGGGGCCAATATGTGCGCGTGACCTGGAGGAGCGGCCAGGTCCGCGAGACCAGGGGGGGGGGGGTCCGACCCGCGTCCTCATGACGCGTTGGCAGACGAGTCGCAGATGTGGCCGCGTGGCTGTGCCCCGACTCCGTGTTCCTTGGCGGGTTTCGTTGGCATGACGTTTGGAGTGGGGTGGGAACGAGGCCCCCTTTTTGCACTATCTCAGCACGGGGGAAAGGGGGAATTGTTTATGCCCTGGGGGAGGAGAATGGCTGGCTGGCTTGGGTCCTGCGACGAGCGATCTCACACCACGACCTCGTCGCCAACCGCCGTCCTTCTCGCCTCGGACCCGAGCTCCTTTGCCTCTTCCCGCAACTCTTCTCAGCCGACTGCAGAACCAAACTCGATGCCACACCGATGACTTCGCCACCCGACTCCACTCTCTGCCACACCGATGACTCGACTCACTCTGCCCTGCCGACACACACTGCTACTGCCACACTCTGCTACTGCCACTCTGCTACTGCCACTCTGCTACTGCCACACTGCTACTGCCACACTCTGCTACTGCCACACTCTGCCACGATTCGCCTTGCGCTCGCCATTTTATAGGCCGGCAGGAGAAAACAATATGCAAATATCTGGATCAGGATGACCTCGGGGGCGGAGCCACGCCTGCCAATTGGACAGAGGAAAAGTGGGCGTGAACCTCCCCTGATCCGAGAATTGCATATATCGATTTCACACAGACGCACCTGGAGGCGGGGCCAAGCCGCTCCACGCTTGCTAATTGGACGGATCAGAAGTGGGCATGTAGCGTTCTTGATCCGAATTCTCCCTCGGAAAGGCCGCTATTTGCACTCGCAGCTCGGTGCGTATCGCTGAATGAGCCCAAGACAGCCCGACGTTCAGTGTTCACAGGTGGTGCGGGAATGGCCGTAGGAGAGAGGTGAGGGTGGTGGAGGGTTTATCGGTGGTGGTTTGATGGTTATGGTGCCGTTTGGGAATGACGGTGATGCGATGTTTGCGGGATTGAGTTGTGAAGGTAAAGGTCGTGGCTGTTGGCGTTGTTGTTGTTGTTGTCTGAGGGTTGGAGCGTGGTTGTAGTTGGTGACGATGGCTGGCGTGGTGGTTAAGGTGGTTGTTGTGTGATGGCGGTTGAGACGTGGTTGGTTCAAAATAAAGATATAACAGAAAAACGGCTATCTCAAAGCGTCGCAGCCTGAATGAATCACATAAATTCCCTCGAGACAACGGATTTGGGGCTAACTACACATGTACTTAGTGATATCTCACCTACGGGCCCTTCATGTTGTAATGCGAATTTCCACAGCCGTAACAATATGTAAGAGGAAGTGGGAGAAAGATGATATATAAATTGGCTCGTGACAGGGATGAAGATGGTAAGCACGTGAAGGGGTGGGGGGTGGGGGTGGGGGGGGGCAGTGATTACTGATGAGAGGGGGGCAGTATTAAAGGTGTGGGAAGGGTATTTAAAAGAGCTGTTGAACTGGGAAAGAAGCAACGGCGAGCTGGAGCTTCCATGTTATGTGGAGTGGAAAATGGAGTTGTTGGCGATCACAGAGGCGGAAGTGCGGACGGCATTCAAGAGGATGATGAAGGGAAGAGCTTCAGGTATTGATGAGGTTTGTACAGAGATGATAATTACAGTGGGAGAAGTCAGAGTCAGTTGGATGAAGAGGCTGTTGAATATATGTATGAGAGGGTTCAATTCCGGAGGATTGGAGGACAGTGTTGTTTATACAGATATGGAAGGGGAAGGGCGATGTTCAAAGTTGTGGCAAGTACAGGGGCATTGCATTCCAAAGTCATGTAATGAAGCTGTTGGAGAGAATTCTGGATGGGAGGACATGGAAGAGTGTGGAGATGAAGATCGGAAAAGACCAGTGGGGATTTAGAAAGGGGAGTGGGATTACGGATGGGTTGTTCGCCCTGAGATAGCTGGTGGAGAAGAGGTTTAAGATGCAAGGTGAAATGGCATTGGGATTTGTGGACCTGGAGAAGGCCTATGACAATTTCCCGATAGAGATGGTGATGATGACACTGAGATAGATGGGTGTGCTGGAAGCAGAAGTTAGGTTGGTGGAAGGGATGTATAAGGGAATGAAGGGAAGGGTCTTGGTCAGTCCTTGGATGTCTGAGGAGGTCAGTGTGAACATCAGTTTGAGTCAGGGAAGCTCTCTCAGCCAACTCATGTTTATCATGGTGTTGGAGCTGTTAAGCAGGAAGATAAACATGAGGGATAGTATCGGGAGGACCTTGTATGTGGACGAGGAAGTACTGGGGAAGTGGAAGGAGGCATTTGGGAAGCATGGGCTGAAGAAGACTGAGATGATGTGGGTTGGGCAGCAGAGAAAATAAATGAATATCACGTTAGAGAGGAAGGAGATCAGGCAGGGAAATAGGTTTGAGTATCTGGGGGGAACAGTGATCGGGGATGGTAAATCCGAGACAGAGGTGCGGAGGAGGATTCACGTGGGTGTGAATGCGTGGAAGAGGGTTGAGGGAGTAATGGCAGAGAGAAAGATATTGTTGCGGATTCGCGCCCGCCGGCGTGCTGACGGCCACGTAACTCGAATCGCGGCACGTCGCCCACCGGACGGACAATCCAGTCGTGACCCTCTCGGACTAACGCCGGGAACCAGTCACGGGTGGACCTTTCAGTCTCACCGCGATCGAGCCAATCAGCCCCCGCGTGGGATAGGGTTGCTCGCCAAATTCGACCTACCTAAGTACCCACACGGAGGGTAGACCGGGCGATCGCACCTCGCCGCAGGTCGACTTCGGACACGGGCCACTTAAGCGACCCGTTCCGTACTATCGGGATAACCGAGCGGTGTTATCGTCGGCCTCGACGGTTCGATTAATTATCGGGCATATTCAGCCCACTACCAACCCTTTACGTGAAGCAAGATGAGGATTCAATGAAAGAAATGACGAAGCGAAGCGGGAAACAGTTCAACACAAAGCACATTTATTCGCGATGAACGGAAAGCACACATATTCAATTCCACCAAAAGCACATAGAAAAGGAAAAGAAACACAATGCAATTTTACACAAAAAGCAAATGCGACAATGCAGATCTAATACCGATTACGCGAGCACACAGCAACACTTATACAATTTTACTTCACAGACGGCGCCGACAACACATATCCAAAACCAAGAAAAAGAAAAGAGAACCCTCAAGGATGAGGCGGGCCTGAGGCCAAGACCGGGTCGGGCCTACCCGTCTGGTGATGAGACGCGGAGCGGCGATGGTGCCTCAACTCCGCGGGCCTCGCGGGCAGTGTCTGGTAGGGGGTGGGAAAGGGGCCCCCTTGGTCGCACTATCTCAGCTTGGGGGGAAACAGGAGGGGGTTGCTGATGCTCGGGGTATAGAGGATTTCTACTCTGCCTCGAGTCCCGCGACGAGCGTCTCCACCTCGGCCAGGTCGCGCCGTCGGCCTCCCTGGTGTGCAGCTCCCTGCACGACGCGAGCACCCCCTCGTCTGCCCTCGCCGCCTCTCCACAGCTCCGTCCCCTTTGCTCCGACTCCAACGCACACGACGACGACCAACTCCTTCTTGCTTCTTCTTCCCAACTCCACCGACTGCGAAGTCTTAACTCTCTTTCTTCTTCGACTCTACTCACTGGACTGACGAACGCGGCCGCTTATATAAGCCCCGTGGCTTCGCCTTCTCATCTTTGACCCTCTGCCTTCGACCTTTCACCTCGCTCCCCATTGGCCCGAGAAAAAGTGGGCGTGAATGCTTTTTGATCCATAAATTTGCATATAGCGATCGCCCTCCAACGCCCTGGAGGCGGGGCCAAATCGCCCCTCGCTCACCGATTGGACGGAACAAAAGTGGGCGTGTGTCGTTTTTGAAGCGGAAAATCCGTGGTTTTGTACACGCTGTTCGGCGCGCGCCCTCCACGAGTCCAACACCGGTACCCACAAGCGGCGCAAGAACGGTGGCGATGCGACGGTTGCGAGGTGTGACGTGAAGCGGCGCCGCGGTGGGTGGTTGATGTTGATGTTGTGGTTGGTGGTGGTAACAATGGTGGTTGGTCCAAAATAAAGATAGTAAAAGAAAAACGGCTATCCTGAAGAGTCGCAGCACGCATAAATGACATGTATTCCCACTAGACAACGGGTTTGGGCCTAACTACACATATACTTACCGAGATATCTCACCTAAGGGACCTGAATGGTGGTTTGCGAATCTGGTAACCACAACAATATCAAGGAAGTTGAAAGGGAAGGTTCTGATGTCATGTGTAATGCGAGCCTACCTTTTACGGTCTGGAGATGGTGGCACTGACAGAAGAGACAGCAACAGAGGTTGCAGGTTTGTGACAACAACTGGGTCAGGAGGACTGCGGGGGTGAAGAGGGTGGCTAGAAGGAGGATGGATGAACTGAGGGAAGAGATTGGTGTGCAGATGAGTTTGATGGGGACATTGGTGAAATTCTGGCTGAGATGGGCTGGTTATTTGGTGCAGATGGAGGAAGTGGGAATGGCAAAGAGAGCGGATAGGTTGAGGGAGCAAGCAAGGTATGAGGAGAAGAGGCAAACCATGGTTGAGATGAGAGGATTGTGTGAGGTGAGATATCAGTAAGGTGGTGATGGTCGAATAGTGGAGAGAGTTGGTTGAGGACAGATGGAAGTGGAGGAATGCCATGGTCAAGGCAGGGCAGAAGTTTGGTGCCATTGGATCTCACCCCTTATCAAGGGAAGAGGAGGAGGATGAGGAGAAGAAGAACATTCTCATCCAATTCTGATTTACACTTGCATTTATGAGCACTCTTTAATAATTTTTCAGCATTTCTGTGTTTAGATCTCCTCCGAACTAACTCCTCTGCTCAGCCTCTCACGCATGCTTGGAGCAGTGTGTGCACTGGAACGTATACCGTTTACTGTGCAGTGACGTCATGCGCTAGTAAATGACTGCAGTGCAGAAATAAAATGTAAACCACAACAACACGACAACATTAATATCTGGCACTTAAAATATACATGCACCTTTCAAATAGTTTGTGTTTAAAAAGTAACATTTTTTTTATTGTTATGGGCCCCCTTTTGAATATGGGCTTGGCATCATTGTAAACTCTGCCCTCCTCTCAGGGAGAAGAACTTCCTTCTGTCAGCATTTGTCGCCTACAGGCATTTTGTGCCAAGAGTACCTGCAAAATATTTAGTTTTAATGAAAGTCAATTTGTATTATGAAAGACAATAGTGTGCATTATTTTAGCAGTATGTCTCCGGTGCTCTGCCCGAAGGCAGGTTCCGTGCTGTGAAAGTGGTCTCATGGTGGGGATTGTTTGCTTTTGCCTTCCCAGCGGTCGTTAGGGCAGGAAGTCGTCAATTGTTCAGGCAGGTTTCTCAAAAACTCTTCACAAATGAAAACCGTGGGGTTTTCAACGTCCAAACACTTAAAATGCTAACAAATGGATCATGCAGTTTAACATCCCATGGTGACCAGCTCTCATGAATAATATAAGGGATACTCAGGCAAGGGTCAAGGTAGCCACCATAGGCCCCTTTGTGGGGGAAGGGGGATGGCCTTTATGGGGGTCATGGGACGTAGCCCACTGAAACTATGAGGTTTTGAGTACATTATTGAAATAAGCAATGAGGTTTTAATTATTTAAATATTCTGTGAGGTTTTCAGTATGTATTTAAAGATGCCTGAGATGGCTTTAAGAGCATGTAACAATCACACTGTGTACTTACTGGCCAGCTGAGTCATGGTAATTGGCATGACGACCAAAATTAAGCCAAAATATTGAGCACGAGGGACAAATAGCATCTCGAGAAGGTATGAAATTGTACGCAGGACACTCCTGTAGAATACAGGATGGCTGGTAACAGTCCGAGGGATGTTGCGCTTTGTGATCCGACCATTCATAATAGTGGGGCAACTTAGCTAAATATAGCATAACAATTGTGCATTTTGTGAGGAAAGCACCAAATTTGGCACACTAGTAGCCTATCATATTATGAACAGATTTGGATTTTGGGCCATCTCAAATTCAGCCGCTGGTGGCTGTGGCAGCCATTTTCCACTGCCATCAAAAATTTTTATCAAAATATCAAAAATATCAAAAACATCAAAATTGCCATCATTTTCCACTGCTAAGTTGCCCCACTATAAGCTCCAGGTTGCTAATGGAACCCAAACTAGACGGTTCAAAAGCAAATGCACCGCATCTGCACCGTTCTGTTTGATTAGGTGTTTGAAGGAAATACAGAAACCTGAAAACTGCTATCAAATACTGTATATCCAATGAGAAATTATCATTAATATACAAAACTGCATGGTAAATGTTTCCAATGGTGAAGAAATTGTTCCCAAAGACCGAAACAAATGGTTTTTGTTGTTGTTGTTTTGTTTTGTTTGTGTTTTCATAATTCATGAACTTGTAAATATAATAAACAATATAGATGAGTTTGTCTATTATAGAATCCTTGTACTTAAACTTCTGATGAATCGCTGATGAACAAGTTTTGGCATTGTGGGCCCATAAGCATGGCGAGGTCCAAACTATTGTACATACTGTCGTATATTTACCTCCACCACCGAAGATGGATGGAGGGTACGTTTTCACCCATGTCTGTCTGTCTGTTTGTCTGTCTGTCTGTCTGTCTGTTTGTCTGTCTGTCTGTGAGCAAGATATCTCAAAAAGTTATGGACGGATTTGGCTGAAACTTGGTGGATAGGTTGACAGGATGAGTGTGTAACAAGGAAGAATTGATTAGATTGTGGTGAAGATCCAGATCCAGATCCAGATAGGAGATTGAAATTTTTTTTTTAAATGATTGTTCACCACTGAGAGATTGGGCCAAAACTGATATATAGCAGGATATTTGAAAAGGTTGTCAACAGATTATGACAAAACTTGGTGGATGAGTTGGTTGGCTAACAAGAACAAGCCGATTCAATTTTGGTTCAGGTATGGATCCAGATCCGGCCTATCAGTTGGATCCAAAACGTAAACTGTTTTGTCTGGCAGAGGTATGCCCTCTACCAAGTACCTTTCTCGTTTGGAAATGTCTCTCTTTTCAGCAAAGTTTGGTATTTAAATAATGACAACAACTCTTCTTGATGTCATCTTTCATATTCCATTGGTGTGACGCAGTCTCAATGCAACAACATGAAAAATATTATCTCAAAAGTTTGAAAAAGTTATTTGGATCAACGAGTTAGACAAAGTTGTGACCCAGACATTGAAAGGCATTCAAAGTCAGAGGATGAATAAGAGAGAAAACCAAAAACAATAACATTCGTTTTATAGGGGTGTTAATCTGGAGCTGGAAGTTATTTGATTGTACACAGTATCAGTAATGCCTGAAAGTTTCACAATTAATCAAAGCACAATTGTATGTGCATTGACTGATAACTATCTTAACCTCGCACTTTCCTGCACGAGTTAGGAAGATGCTTGGAAATTTTCACCCCAATGCAATTTACCATCTGCTCTCAAATTTTGCATGAGTTTTGCCTGAACGATATTCTGCTGAGTCAGCTTTATAAAACCATTAATTTGAATTTCCAGACATTTAAAAAAGAGAATCAGGTGCGAATCAATCACGTTGATGCAGTGTGCGAAAGAAAAGTGGCATCATCCAAGAATGCCTAAATTGACTTTGCATCACACCTCTCAGCAGGGCATTGCAATGGACACCTTCAAAAAGGGACAATCTCCATTGGTCACATGGATTTTCAAATGTTCAATCGGAATGCTACCAAATTTGCGTGACAACCTTAGGGCAGGACTCAGATAAGCTGCAGGTCCAGTGATCCTATTTTTTTTTTATCTAGGCCTCGGCTCGACAAAATGGCCGACTCGAGCTGCTTTTGAATCCGAATCTTCTACTTCCTCTTCCTTTTCGACTTCTGTAGCGGCCGCCATTATTTCTACATTTTTTTGGGTGTTGACGGGGGGAAGTTTTTGGCCCAAATCTTTCACCGGGCCTAATGCTTGATTAAGTAGTTAGGGCAGGAATTTGTAAAGTATCCATGGTGCTAGAGATAACTTGCTTTATAAAACTCTTCACGAAGGACACCTTGGATTCTTTAACATCCACCAACTAATGCTGGTGGACGGGATGCCAATTTAACATCTATCCGAGGGATGGCACACACATTGTTGAATCACCCTGCCCATGAAACACTGGGATGACAGTTTATAGATGGGTCTGGATTCAAACCCAGGCTCGACAGCTTAGAGGCAAGTGTGCATACCTAAAGGCCATCTCTGCCAGCCCCGCTCTTGAATCCTAATGCTGTTGTTAAACTTTGTGTTTCTATCGGAGTTAATCAAATAGCACAGTTAAAAGAATGCACACAAAAATGACGTATCCACCTGACAACACTGCAAAAAATGTTGAAAACCATCAATCTTGAAAATGTTGAAAACCACGGCACATTTCCTGTTGCATTTACCATGAAAGTGCACGCGATTTCTCAGCTTCTAAAGCTATAAGTTTATCTTAATGGATCTGTCTTGTCTAACTGTTGCTGTTTGTTCATTGCAATGTTAATCGTATCTTGAATCCATTCCCATGTGTTCTTGTCCATTCTTACTTGGTCCTGTTTCTATTTCGAGTTTGTTTTTAGCGTATCTGCAATTGGAATTCCAGATAAGGTATTGTCGTCATGCACAGTCTGTCCGTCTGTCCGTCTGTCCGTCTGTCCGTCTGTCCGTCTGTCCGTCTGTCCGTATATCTCCTATTTCAACTTCTCCAGCCAAATCGCGGGGCCAATCCGGTTGAAATTTGGCAGCAAGGTTCCACTCCTGACCGGTAAGGGGATTGCAAAGCTCGTTCCGGTCACGTGATTTTAGGTAGGTCAAAATAGCAGACTTGGTAAATTCCTTCAAAAATCTTCTTCACCCACCAGTCAGAATGCTACCAATCATACAGCACTGATGACTTCACTCCACCCGAGTCACAATATCTGTCTTCATTGTTTGGCCGAATTTGAGATCCAGAAAAGAAACCCGGTTTGCAGCAGCTG
>NC_140962.1:133222863-133282863 GCF_056783735.1 Eptatretus burgeri
CAAGGTCACTGGCTGTATTTATCTGAAGTCAAGTCCTGTGTTGTCTGACGTCTCTGTCTGCATGCGTGTGCTTAATTTGTGTGACAGCTCTAACATGATCCTTGGAGCCTGTTAAAAAAAAAACCCAATATCACTGATTGTTGCCAATATTTTCTTGCAGTATCCTATTGTTTGATCCATAACTACAATCTTGTGTCCTGCTTGACTGAGCTATTTATCTTATAAAAAGGTGGAGTATTATAGTTTCTCTATAAAGGTGGAGTTTCCACATTAGATGATGATTTGTTCACGAGACATGAATCACAAACTGTGCTGTCCGTCCGATGGATGTTAAACATTAGTTGTTCTGTCTGCGAGCATGAGTTGCCTGATATTAATGATCATATGGTGTCTTATGTGAAGAGGAGGGAGGTAGGGCTGGCCAGATAGCCTTGAGGTATGCCCAATCGCCTCGAAGCTGTCTCGCCTGAGTTTGAATCCAGACCCAGGTATAAACTGTCGTCCTGGTGTTTCACAGGTTGGGCAATTCATCAATGTATATGCCGTCCCTTGGATGGACGTTAAGCCGGAAGACCCATCGACCAGCACTCGGTGTCATTTGTGAACAGGAGGTGAGTTCTTGCCAGAACCCTGAAAAAAGACAATTTCCTGCACTAACCTACATGAAGCAGTGGGGGCACTGCTTCAGTGGCACAGCTGCTCCCATATTAAAATTATGCTACAAGCAGCAAATGCTGCATAATGGAAGAATAGGAAATAGGTGTGCTATTGCAGTTACCCTGAACAAAGAGGTAGTGGCAGTTGTGCCATTGCTATAATAACTCTACCATTCCTTTCACACTATTAAGGCACATCAGGATGCCAAGGCAGTTTCACTGGCAAGGAGTACAGTCCTGGACAGATCACCACTCCAACACAGGTTACCCCAAATGGTTATTACCCCTATACACTAGTACTCATTTCACCAACCTCAGATGGATAACAGGCTGAGTCAACCCCACCTGGAGTTAATTCAACAGGAAAACAGGGGCTTAAACTTAAGACCCTCAAGTCCCAAGCCAGCCACATTAACCACAAAGCCAACAGCAGGCTTGCCATCGCTATGGAGGAACATCATAACCTCTACCACCGACAGTGGACAAAGGTGAAGTTTTCACTCCTGTCTGTCTGTTTGTCTGGCTGTGAGCAGGATATCTCAAAAACTCATGAACGGAATCAGAGGAAACTTGGTGGGCAGGTTGAATGTCTGACAAGGACGAAATGATTCAATTTTGGTGAAGATCCGGATCCGAGAATTTTTTAATTGTTTAAGTGATTCCTCACCATCGAGAGATGGGGCCAAAAACTATATATAGCCTGATATCTCAAAAAAAAGTTGTATATTGTTTATGACAAAATTTGGTAGATGAGTTTGTTAGGTGATGAGAACAAGCCGATTCGATTTTGGTTCAGGTCCGAATCCAAATCCAGCCTATCAGTGGGATACAAAATGTCAACTGTTCAGCCTGGCAGAGGTATGCGCTCAATTCCGAGTTGCCATTCCAGCTTATAATGTACAGACACGATTGTGCGTTGTTCAGTTCCCACATCAAAATGGCATAAATCCTTTGGAGAAATGTCCTGTTGGACAAGATAAAAAAAACTCCAAGCTCTTAAATCCAATGATCGACTCAAAGTTATAATTTCAGCATAATACGCATAAAGCTTCCAGAAATTTCATCTAATCCACGCATAGAGCGCTTACTGTGCACATTGTGAACACACGGGGTAGTGTAATTACACGTGCAAATTATGAGTGACTTGTGTGCAATGGATTGCATTCAATCTTTGTGTGCTCAACACCAATTTGCAGTCCCTTCCGTCGATCATTTCCACTGTGCAAAAGTGGTTTGAAAGGATATCATCGATAAACCCTATGCCGAACGAACAGGTCCATAAAATCCATGACAAAGCCTTGCTGGTGTCGCCTGTGTATTCCTATAGGCCAATGAATGACACAACCTGTTACTGAAAAAGGTTCACCCTCATGGCTCGGTGCGGTTCGAAGGATATAAGTGCTGACAGATGTTGATGTGGAAATGCTGGATAATAAGGAATCGGCAGCGGAAAGAGTTCATCTTTGCTGTTTCATTAGTTGTGTTTTTTCCCCTTTCCTGTTTTCCGATGAGTAAAGATCCCAAAGGTTCTTTTTCTCAGTGGACACATCCATGATAACTGTTGGGATTAGGCTACAACTAGAGCTGCACTCAGTAGAGCGCACACCTCCGCCAGGCTGAACGGTTCACGTTTTGTATCCCTGCATCCGGACTTCCACCCAAATTGAATCAATTCTTCCTTGTCACACACCCAACGTGTCCAAGTTTCGTCCGAATCCGGATCCGGATCTGGATCTTCATCAAAATCTCATCGTTTCGTCCTTGTCACACACCGAACCTGCCCACCAAATTCAATCTGGATCCCTCCACAACTTATTGAGATATCCTTGAAACATCACAGAGAAACAGACAGACAAACAGCAGCGGTGAAAACATAGCCTCTGTCCACCTTTGGTGGCAGAGGTAAATATTGTGGCACAGTGTTTATTTATTTATTTATTTATTTTCTAGTGGTGGAGTGCATTTATAACCAACTCGTGAGAGCTGTTCCCTTAATCATACTTTTCTCATCAATGATGAAAAAATTATGCACACCAAAGTGTATTAATTAATACACTTAATTATTTCAGCTTTGCTGTCACATGAATCCATAATATTGTTTTGGATTATTTACGCATCCTATTGTCATCTGTTGGATAACGCACCGTGAAAGCCGCTTTAATGTGCACTTTTTACTTTTGTGAATGGGAAAAATTTCCATGGAACAAGATCTCGTGAATAAGGTGGGTGGTGGATAATAATATAATCATATGCTTGTCAGTCTGTGTCCCTCCGTCACATATTCTGAATTTTCATTGTTGTTATTTATTTTGAGATGACAGAATCTCGTGAGATTGTGAATTAAATGTTGTTTCATCGTTATTTAATTTTAACACTGTGTATATATATATACAGTATATATGCATCATGGAGAGAATAATTAATTGAGGATCATTTAAATTAACACAGTTCAGTGACTCACAATCACCTGAAAATGGCCTGATTGTGAATGTGGGCCTGGAGGGAGTTTGGATAATTATTGTTCTTGCAAGACATATCTTGAAATAATTGACATTATTAACCAGGTGTTGGTTTAGTGGTTAAAGTGGCTGCTTTGGGATCTTAGGATCCTGAGCTCAAGCTCCGTTTGCCACGAAATTAACACCAGGTGGGGTTGACTCAGCCTGTCATCCTTCCGAGGTCAGCAAAATGAGTACCAGTGTACTGGTATAGGGGCACTGTATCAGCGGCACAGTCGTGCCACAACAAAATGATAGCTGCCTGGCAGCCAAGCTCCCATATGCAAGAAGAAGACGAAGAATAAGACCAACATTGTGTACTCTCTTGTTTTGAATAATGAGAAGAGAGTGGGAGGGGAGAACAGAGAGGAGTTGGGGTGGGGGGGTGCAGAAAGGGGACAGAGTTTGGAAAGAGAGGTTAAGGACTTGTGTGAGGTTGGGGGGGGGATTGAGGACTTGGGGTTGGGGTAGGTGGGAGTTGAGGACTGGAAATCACATTAGGTATTACGCAGAATTTCTGCAGGTACCAGTATAGCAATAAATCATATGACTTCCCTTACAAGGAACTTCGATGCAAGAGGCCATTGGGCCCATCAAGGCTGCACAAACTTATGGTTGGTTGTCCGTGCTGTATCCTTTTTGAATGGAGAGTGTCAAGCAAGGAAGCAACATGTACCATTTTTAAAGTCCAGGGTGTGATCTGGCTGGAATTTGAACCACTGATCTCCCAGACTAGAAGTAGACGCTCTGACCATTACACCACCGAGTCTGCGTAGTGAAACAGAGACGGGCATACAAACAATGCATTGTGTGCCAGTCCATTGTCATGTTGCAGGATCTCTTGTTTTGATGCTCGTTTGTCCAAGTGATGCTGACATTTAAAATTTCCATAATGCCTCATATCGTTATTTTTGGCCCCTCAGTTCGAAACATTTGTTCATCAGATAAAATGGTGCGTCCCTAGTCCCTTGGCATTAAAAAGATGGTCACCATCATTTTCACATAATTACTTGAACGTGTGAGACACAGGGGTGTGCGTTGTCCTTTTTTGTATACAAGTTTGTAGCTCGGGCAAGAGCTAGAACATAGAAACGGAACAGAACAGAATGGCAAGAACACAGAGGGAAGTGGGGAAACACACCAACAGCAGGGAAAAGGGACACAACAGAGGGTCACTTGGAAGAGTAAGTGTGGGGAGGAATGATGTGAGGGTGGAGGCAGGGATGGGGGGCACAGCACATGAACAAGCTGGATGCAAGCTCAAACACAACAAGAAAGGGGATGAAAGACCAGGAAGGGAAAATGGGGGAAGAAACAGTAATGAGTTGACATATAGAAAGGGTATGAGATGGAGAAGTGAGGAAACACAACAAAGGAAAGAAAGAGGAAAGGTTAATGATGGTAAAAAATTTTTTTTATTTATTTATGTGCAGCCTGTGGCTGCATCATTTTTCCAGGGGCATGGCTGTACTGCTGATGCAGTGCCCCCCTGGTACCAGTAATCTTGTACTCATTTTGCCAACTTCAGAAGGATGAAATGCTGAGTGACCCACCTGGTGTTGTTTCAACAGCTGACATGGGCTTGAACTCAAAACCCTAAGATCTTAAATCAGCGACCTTAACCATTAAGCTAACACCAGGCTTGTAGAAAAGATCATGTGTATGGATAGGGGATGACCCCTGTGGAGGTGGTTAACAGCTGCTGCATTTGAGCCTTTTGAGGGCACAATTATATAAAAAAGACTGAGGCATTTGGTTTCACAGGTGAGAGAAAAGAAGAACAAATCAATATAGAGATGAGCAGTGAGCCTGGATTTTGGTAGTTTTAGCAGATTTCAGGATCATTGCTCATATTGTTTGTTTTTGTCTGTTCACAGCCATATGGATAACATGATGAGAACCATGACATGATGAATATATCTTTACTAAACGTGCATCCACCCATCACTCACTATGATGCAATATACTGATGTGTCCATTGCTTCATTGCATCCATGCATACACACAAGTGTCGGGTACATTATGTCAAGTTTTCATCCAGGAACTTCAGATTTTGCTCGTGTGATTGTTGTCATGGCAATGAAGAGCCTGTTCACCATGTTCAGCTGCAGTGAGTGAGTCAGGAATGAGTACATGCAACTCTTCTGATGATATTGTCTGAATATTTTTGATGATTAATCACAGGAGGTAGTGCCACCAGACATCCAGAAAAGGGGAATATCTTGATACTTGGTTGACATCCATATATATTATTACTTATTTTTGTATAAATGGCTTACCCATACATTAACGCCGGGTTAAAAGCAACCAGAGAGTTGGATGTATTGTCCTATTTTGTCTGCAGGTGTTGTCAATGATATAGGGATGGGAGTAAAAAAAAGGGTCAGGATTTTCGTTTTTCAACTTAGACGAATTTTTAAATCACTTTTTCAAAAAGGCAACATCAAAATTGAAAACCGACATTGATTGTTCATCTCAAGGGTGGAATTATACTGAAAAAGGATAACATCTGAGTTGTGTTGAAGCTGGAGTCATTCCATCCAGAGTCTGCGGTCTGAGTCCGGCAAGATATGGAGAGTAGGGTGAATATACTGATTCTGGCTCACTTTTCCCCATGTAAATGAATGGGTGATTTTCAGCGATTCATATTTTTTTCCCTAAAAAGTAAACCCCTTTTTATCCCAAGGTATATTTATTTGTCTCCCCTTTTAACCTCGGGACACTCTTTTTCAAATAACCAATGCAATAAGATAAAGATTTGTTCAAGTACTAAAGTAGTAATGTGATTTGTTAAAGGTGATTCTGAAGAAATATCTGAAAGATGTAAGCCGAGGGACACTCTTTTTCAAATAAACATTGCATATTGTTTAGCTCACTCATTGAACCAACAAAGATTTGTTCATTCTCAAATTCCTTCAATAGTTTAATTTTCTTGCACAATAATCCCCATCTAAAATATTTAAAAATAAAACATTTGAATCTTTATATATTTTTAAGATACCCCTTTTGTGCCATTATGAAATGATAAACTTCTCTTAATGCTCTTGTTTGACCACCTCCTGAGCCACATATCATTTTGAGATTATACTTAATTGTTTTTTCATTGTTCAATTGATAACCATCAAAGTTTTCAGTCCATTCAAGGATATATATATTTTTTCTTGACATCCTTTAACTTACTACTTTTTAAATTGATTCGCTTATTTGTTTTATTTACCTTTGTTTTAGTTATTTTTTCAATAAGACTTATTTGATATTTTTCACATTCATTATGTTTTCCATTTATATACCAAGACTGAGATTTTCTCCACTCTTTAGTTTGATTAATACTTGGTTTGACCATTTATATATTGCAAAAAAACGTGGCGGTAGCCCTTAAAAAACCCTAACCCATCTTCCCATCGTAAAAACACAATCTATTCTATTCACTCTATCATACAATATCCATATGGAACACAATCTATTCCATTATCTAAAATAAATATCTTATCATCAAAGGCTCCTAATGCCTTTTTATTTACTTCTTCACTATATATGTTATGTTTATAACTTCTTATTGTATTCATTTTCCTATATTCTTCTTTCTTATTCATCAAACAGTTATAATAATTTCTAAAAGTTATTGATTTCTTTATTACATATTTCTTTATTCCCTTTAACCTCTTATCAATCTGATCACCATACTTATAAGCATATGCCTTTGCTCTCAATCCAATAAACTCACTCATTACTTTTCCACCCAACTCATCCTTAAACTTACCAATAACCTTTTCATTCTTTTTGGAAAATAACTCACTCTTCTTGCTGAAATTACTTGTATCATATACTCCAATATTTTTCTTCATATCTTTATAAACATCATCAGTTTTTATATCTAGGATAAAACTATCAGTGTCCATATACAACAATGAAACATTTTCACCATACTCTTTCTTTAAGTCATTATACAAATAATCATACATCAATATCTTTGATAAATCAAGAACTGCTGTTCCAATATAAATTGGTTTATCCATTACAATACTTTCCTTTTTCATATGAATTGCAGAAAAGTTCTCTGAAAAAACCTCTTCTCTCTCAAAACTTGGTTTATTTATCAATCTCGAAGCTTCTTTCCAAGATGTTGCGAATCTAATGTTTTGCCTGTTTCTAACATTTTCCATAGTCTTTCCAAATACAGCATTATTCATTAATTTATAAAAGTCCCCTTCAAATTTTACTTTTGTATTTGCTCTCATATCTGTATTGAATTGAATATACTTTTTCACCCAATGACTTTGTTTAAATTTTAAAACTCTATGAATTTTAGCTACTCTCAATCCTTCTCTCAAAAACTGTTTTAAGCTTCTCTGATGCAAGACATATCCCTCTTTATCATAGAATGTTGTTAATAACTTTTCTGTTGATTTGCCTTTAATATTAAAACTTTTATGATAATCACTGAACCATTCTTTCTTTGGGGTTTCTTTCTCACATGCAAAAGGAAGGTCTTTATGCTTATTATGAAGATCACTCGGGTACCTCAAATCAACTTCAAAATAATAACCTTCTTCTTCGTCATTCAATTCCTCTTGAGAAGAAATAACAATATTCATCAAAGCCTTTTCATAATCCTTTTCTTCCACCCACTTTAATTTACCATAAGGCAGAGATTGAGACATTGCCCATCCATACAAATTATTAGCATCAAAATACATCAAATAATTACTATCTTTTTCACTATCATAATTTGGAAGACATTTATTATTTGCTTTAGCATATCTTTTTGAACATACTTGTGATATTCCACCTCTCTTAGACTTCTCAATCATCAAAAGCATATCAACATCACTGATTAAATCTATATCTTGTTTTGTCATTTTCAACATTGCACTCCAAGCTAAACCAGGAGCTGTGAAATAGTGGGCAGGATCTAATCCATAACAATTTTTATTATGACAGAGTGATCTAAAAGCTTCAAACACATCAGCTAACAATAAAACATCTGTTTTTAGATATAAATCATGATATTCTCCAAGGTTCTTTATCTTAAATATTTTCCATATTTCTTGTGCGTGTTTATATTCCTTATCACTTATCTCTTCTTCATAAAGGTTATTATAGAAACTTTCTTTTGAAGGAAGTTGTGTTTCTTTAAATCTCATAAATGAATCCATATAATCATAAGGATAAATTCCCTTACTTGTAAGAATTTTCTCTTTACTTTGAATTTCATTCCTTATTTGAATTTCCTCTCTCGTGAGAATTCCTTCTTTAATCAGAATTTCATCTTTAATCAGAATTTCTTCTTTAGTTAGAATTTCATTCATTGTTCGAATTTTCTTTAAAATTAGAATTTCATCTTCAGTTAGAATTTCTTCATTAATTTCCTCATTAATTAGACATTCCTCTTTACTTTGAATTCTCTCTTTAATCTGAATTTCCTCTTTAGTGAGAATTTCCTCTTTTGGAAAGAATGAATTAAGATTTGGAAAAAAGTCCGTGGAACTTAGATTTGATGCGAAGTCGGCTAGTGGTGTTCCCATAAACTTGTAAGAATCTAGAAACCTAATACGAGTTAAAGGTTTTGTGAATATCATTTTTGTAAATGAAATATACTTTTGACTTGTGTTTGTTATGGCAGAAATATTCCCTGGTGTTTTTGAAAGTTCATTTATAAATAGATGTGTATCATAGTTGACGCTGTTGTGAAGAAAGACTGGAATAAAAGAAGGTAATTTATAATTAAGAATACAACAGGAATGAGCGGGACCTCTATATTTACCAGTAAGATGACAATGATCCCTAACTTTAGACTCCTTAATTTCCCCCTCACAAATATGACAGATATTGTTCTTTCTAAATTCTAATTTTTCTTCTTTAGTTAATTTCATCGGTTCATTTGTTTCTTTCATTAATTTAGTGAGTCTTATACAATCCTTTTCTAATCGTTTTACAAACTCTTGTGAAGCTTTTTTTCCACTATAATGTTCAAGTTTGTTATACTTTTCTCCAACAGATGATTTGATATAATAACAGAAACCACAAGGAATATGTTTTTGATATTTATTTGTATATGATTCTTTTGGATTAGGAGAAGCAGTATTTATCTTTTTAAGGATACATTCAAAATCAGCGTATATCACAAATGGGTGCATGATAGATTTATTATAATCTTCAAAAGAAATCTTTTCACCAGGTTTAGGCATTGTAATTACAGCTGATTTATGATTACTACAATATTTTGAATGTTGTTCTAATCGTTCTTTTGTATGAAATGAATTAAGACATCGCTTACAAGGATATATTTTGTTTGCTGTTCTGAATACCTGAGAAGAGATTAATCTTGATAAATTATTGATGTATGTGTAATGTGAATTATTTCCAACACTAAAATATAAAAGATCAATGTGTGTTTCTTCATTTTTATAGTTGTTTGAAATTTTTAATATTTGAACTTTGTTTGTATCCGTTAATCCAAATACATTAATAGAAAGATTATTCTTTTTCTCAAATTTAGGAATATCTGTTAGTGGCATTGGGAATTTAAAATCTTTAATGTCCAAGGTATTCTCATATTTCATATATTGTTTTACTCTTTCTGAATTACATTTTGGTGGATGAAAGTGAGCAAGAACAGACCAGAGAAAACATTTATTATCATTGTTCTTAATATTAACAACTGCCTTCTTTAGTTTTATTTCTTTTGGTAATTCAATATAAGAAGAAGCTTTAAGAGGGTTTGATTTTAGAATGTGTATATCTAAAAAGATGATTTTTAAAATATTGAATCCACTTCTTCTTCTTCTTTCGGCTGCTCCCGTTAGGGGTCGCCACAGCGGATCATCCGTATGATCCGCATAGTGATTTGGCACATGTTTTACGCCGGATGCCCTTCCTGACGCAACCCTGGTCGCCTCATACAACACAGGGATATGGTACACCTATTTTAACCGGGGTATACACCGGCCCAGTACACTGGTACTCATTTCGCCGACCTCGGAAGGATGACAGGCTGAGTGAACCCCCTGGTGTATTAATTCAGTGGCCCAACGGGGCTTGAACTCAGGACCTTTTGGATCCCAAGCCACTGCCCGAACCACTGCACCAACACCAGGCTATTTTTTTGAATCCACTTCCTACCACTGTATTATCAACATCCTCCTCTTGTTTTGATAGTTCTTCATAAACCCCACTATTCAAAAAATCTTGAAATGATGTTATAAAATGAAGATCTGTTCTCATATAAGGAGTTTGTTCTTCATCTTGTCTTTTCATATTCATTTTCACTCCCATATAAAACTTTAAAGTTTTCATTTCTTTTTATGTCTTTTTAATAACTTTTTCAAAATCAGGTTTCACTATTTCAATTGATTCAGCTATTGATGATGGACCGGGTTCTCCAAATTGAAAAATCCTTATTTTTATATGCCCTTTAAATGCCCCATCAGTGTTTTCAATATAATAGTCTGCCTTTACTTTAAACTCATTTTCTTGTGTTTTTGTGATTGAAGATGTTTATTATAACTTCTCTTCAAAACATCCTTTGAACAGATATCACAATGTTTTCTTTCCAACTCAAGAGGAGATATTTTATGAAATAGATTAAATGTGTGTTTGTTGGTTCGGAGGTGTTTTCTATAATGTTTATATTTGTGATTACAAACATCGCAGTATGTTGTATTCACCATATTTATATAATAAATCTTTGCTTAAACTAAAATTTTCTTAATGAAAATTTCCTTTATTTTACAGGTGAATCTGTGCTTAAAACCATTTTATCCTCCAACTTTTCACTTAATAAATACAATGTTTCAAGACACAAAAGACAAGTTTCAATCAATCTCTTCATTTGTTAAAGATACTGAGAAATATGTCAAGAATGTAAAATTGAACAAAGATAAATATAACAACTATTGGATAAAAACAATTATGGTAAATAATATGAGTTCTTCAATTTCCTTCAGTGGAAGGGCTTTTAGTATACCTGGTAGAACATCAATAAAAGTATCTCTAACAAAAGTTTCTCCTCTCCTTCTGGTAATATATTCAAAACTAGAAAAAGCAATGAAACAAGAAAAAGTATCAAAAAACAAAAACCTTATGGATGAAGCTTTAGAAAGAAAAGATAAGACCATCTGTAATATGCAAGGAGAAATTTGTATTTTTTTCAACAACCCTAAAGATGTAAATTCTGATGAAATAAAGGATGTAAATATATCAGGTGAAATGACATTTCGTTCAATAGTACTTAACGATCATTTTAAAATTACCTTTAATATAAAAAATGTTGTCGTTGAATCTGGTAATGAAAAAAAGTATATCGATATCGATGGTAATATTATTAAATATGAGTCAATATACAACTGAAAGTATAGATGAATTTCAGTTTAAGTAAAGTTTTACTTTTTAAATATGCTAGACTTTCCTGATTCTCCATATGACAAATTTGAGAATTGTCCTGCGTGTGAAAGACGGGGATTAAACACAGAGTCAAAAGCCGATAAACAATGTATATTCTGTGATTATGTTCTAATTAATGATAATAAAAAATATAAAAAGGAAAATAATTCTTTTAGATTTACACCAAAAATGAATTACTTTACAAGATTGATTAGAGAAATGAATGTAAAGTATGAGGGTGATAACACACCTTTCCTTACAAGGGAAGAAACTGAACGTATTAGAAAAATGTTCAAAGGATTGTTGTTATATATTATTCATGGATGTAATTTTCAGGGAAATATCAACACAAGATATTGTATAAATAAAATAATGGATTATCTTGAAATTAAACCTGAACTAAGGATAAAATATAGAGTTTCTAAAAAAGCCAATAATAAATTAAATAACCTGTTTTCCAAATATATAAATGAATGATTTTTTACCCATTTGGGAAAATAAGATAAAATTTAACAACCATAAAAATCTCCCAAATTCATTAAGATGTCTCATAGTTGGTTAAAGTGGATGTGGAAAAACCTGCTTACTTTTAAAGATGCTCCTCACTCCCAACTTTTTAGATTATGATAATTTAATAATTTTCACAAAGTCGAGTTTTCAACCAGAGTATCAACTACTCTCACAAGGTTTTAATGCTGGTCTTCAAAAAGAAGATATAATCGGTTTATTTAAACGTCAAAAAAACCTAAATGATTATAACATTGAAGATATAATTCAACTATTTTGTGATACACAGAGATGTAAAAAGAATTCAAATCCGATAACTTGTATTCTTAGTGATAATACGGATGATATACCGTCTCCCCAAGATTTGGATAAATCAAAAAAGAACCTCGTTATCTTTGATGATTGTGTTAATGAGAGAAACCAAATGGTAATGGACAGCTACTACACAAGAGGGAGACATTCTTCTTGTAATTGTATTTATCTTGGTCAATCGTACTTTCAACTTCCTCGTCGTTCCATCAGAAACAATGCTAATACTTTTATTTTATTCAAGTTAAATTCAATAGATATCACTAATTTTTGGAGAGATAATTGTTCTACATTATGTAGTAAAAAGAAATTTGAGGATTACTTGAAGCACATGACTGAAAAATATAAATATATTGTTGTGAAACAAGATGAGATATTAAGGGATATATTTTTTGTTTTATAAACAATTACATATATAAATGACAACTATTATTGTAAATCTTGTGGGTAAATCTGCTTCTGGAAAAAACTTTCATAAATCAAGGTTCTTGTGTAGTACAAATGAGAATATTGTAAATTTACTTAAAAAACACCCCGTGATACGCATTGTATCAACAACAACTAGAGCAATAAGACCTGGAGAAGTAAAAGGTGAAGATTATCACTATATTTCAGTGGAGGAACATATGTGATTGAGGAATGAGGGTCAAATATTTGAGGAGGTTTCTCTTGGTACAACAAAATATTCACATTGCAAGAGTGAGTTAAGGAAACTAAAATCTGGTGGTCTTGGGATATTAGAAACTAATCCAGAAGGAACAAGACAAATTATTAAACATCTGAGCGGAGTGAAGAATTTATCATTCGGTTTTGATGTTGATGAAGAAACTCAACGCAAACGTATGAAAAGCAGAGATGCAAGTATTAGTGAAGAAGAAATTACAACTCACATTAATGTTAATAAAGAATTTGATGAAATATTTAAAGAAAAGGATTTATTTGAACACATCTACTTGAATGATGAAGAAAAGGAAAATTTCCCTGTTGATCTTTACAATTCATTAAATGATATTTTACAAAAAATAAATGGATGCAAAAGAAAGAGCAAGAAGATTTAAGGAACATCAAGAGTTGGTTTCAAAAGTTGTAAAACAGCAGGAAGACATAAAGAAGAAATGCAGACAGAAACTAATGGGCGAAGAAGCATTTGAAAGAAAACAAGAGAAATTTTTTAAACCACTTTTAAAAACTTCCCAAGAAAAAATGAAAGATGTTTCCACAGTTCCCACAGTAGAATATACTCCTAAAAAACTTCAAATGTTAAAAGATTTTGATCAAATGACGGAGGAAGAATTAGAGCATTTACGAGAATTAAAGGTATATGATGATGAAGGTTTATTTCAACAACTGGAAGAGATTAATCGACCCCCTGATTATATTGTGAATGCTCTTCAAAACAATGAATATTCAGTGGATTCAAAAACCAAAGCAGGACTCATTCCAACAGAACAATCAGCAATATTTCATCTTGTTCAAGAAAAGGTATTGATATTTAATGATGAATTAAGGTTCTTGGGTTCTGCTCAACCCCCTGTTAAACTAACTCCGAGATTAATGTTTCTTCTCACAAAAGATGGAAGACAAGGTTCAACTGTGAGGGATGAATCAAAGTATATTGATAAACCATTGGATATGAAAAATAATGATGATAGAGTATATATTGATCTGCTGAACACTCTAAATTATAGGGTTAGTATTTCTAGTAAAAGTAGGAAAAATGAGAAGGAGAAACACATTATTCAGGCTTTAAGTATCCTTGGTTCAGGTATTAGTTTTCTTCCAAATGACCCATCGCAATTAGTTAATAGACTGTTATTGTTGTTAGGTAGTAAGAAGGCTGGAAATAACAATTGTTTTAATGAAGCATCAGCCATTTTAGACCAGTTGATGAACATGAAAATAATTAATAAATCTCAATATAAAGACATTTTATCTCATATTAAATAAGATGAGAAGCACAATCCTGAGTTTTAATTTCACAACAAGCGACCACACATCTTCATTCCCATACCCACTACAACTTGACCCAACAAAAGAATATGAGGCATCTTTATTGTCCATGGAAACTTATAATACCTCATTTAATATAACTGATAAAAATGACAAGTTTAGTTATAATCCTGGAAGTGGATACAAAACGATAACAGTCTCACCCGGAGCATATGAGATTTCTCAAATATCTTCCGAAATTGCTCGTCTTATGAAAGAACAGGGTGATGAACCAAAAAATATTGTTATAGACATTCAAAAACATACTTCAAAATCAACGATTAAAGTTAAAAATAACTACAAGGTTGATTTCACAATTGATAATTCATTTAGAGAGTTATTGGGTTTCTCCTCAAAAAAGATTGAAACGAATGGGACGTTTTACAGTGATAATGTCATTCAAATATCCTCAGGAATAACTTCGGTGTTAATTCACTGTGATTTGATTGATGGTGCTTATAATGATGGAAAAAAAAACAAATGCAATATTTTCATTCAGCGCATACTCAACCCCAATTGGTTATAAATTCAATATGGAACCCAAAAATTTGGTTTATCTCCCTGTGTCAGGAAAAACCATACACAGAGTAAATTTTAGGATAACCGACCAAGATAATCGTGTGATTTCTTTTAATGGAGAAGTTATATCTATCAGAATTCACCTACGTGAAGTTTTCCAATAAATAAATACGATGGTTATTGTGAGGAAACACGAGTTGGCAAAATATAAAATAATTACAGGGGATGGGATGTTCCTTTCCCTATACTACAAGGGTGAAGGTATGTATCTTGGTGGAGGATACTATAAACCTAAGAGACAAAGGGTGTTGGACATCAATTTAGAGGAGATGGGATAATTGATACTCTCATGGGTATTGGTTCAACTATTCTAAAACATAAAGATCTAATTGGTTCAACTGCTTCTGCTGTGGGAAATGTAGCAGGTGCTGTAAAGAGCATAAAAGATGCCCAGAAGGAATCTCATAAATTACAAGCAATAAAAGAAATTAAGAAAGGCAAAACTCAGTTGTCCCCCCAAGAACGACAGAAAATAATTCAAATACTTGGATCAGGGTTTCAAAAGTTTTAACATCTTTTTTTCCTAAATAAATACAAGTATGGAAGCAATTGATAGTATCTATGATTTGGATGATACTATTATTATCTCAAACTCCACTAAAAAAGAAGATTACTTCAAGGTAAATGCAATAACTGGAACAGACTGGAATACGAATGGTACAAAAAGTTTTGAAATAAATAATCAACAAACCTATTTGAATCTCTCCGAAAGTTTCTTGTTGTGTAAATTTAAATTCACTAAAGCTGGGAATTACACAAACGCTAGAGTCGTAAATGATTTCTTCTGGAAAATGTTTGACAGTGTTCGTTTGTACATTGGAACACAAGAAGTTGAAGCGGTTGATTATGTCTCTGCTGTATCTGAAATGATGAAATTTACACTTTATACATTCAGTGATAGAATGGGAAAGGGGGCTCTCGAAGGTTTTATTCCTGATATGTCAACGCGAACAACCACAGACCCTGGATATACTCAAAGGAAAGGAACGTATACTGATGATACAAAAGCAGTTAATAGTTTTACTGTGGCAGTTCCTCTTAAAGGTATATTTGGATTTTGTGATCATGATAAAGTTCTGTATGGTCTTAAAATTAGATTTCAACTACAAAGGAATGATAATGAAAATAGATTACTTTTTGGAGTTGCTGGTGCTTTTGGTGATCAGAATAAATTTGTAATTGATGAAATGAGTTGGTATATTAGTGAATATACTCCTAGTCTTAAAACAGAAGAGATGTTGAACAGAAGACTTCACCCAAAGAAACCACTCAGTGTATCATACCTCAAAAGAAGATGTCAACACGTTAAACTAAACCAAACCACTTACACGTGGAATTTGGGTGTTCTGGAAGGAAAGCCACGATATCTGTGGATCATTTAAAAAAAAAAACCAGATGGCGATACTGCTACTGATAAGAATAATGCATTGAGTGATAATGCTAAGGTGAAACAACTTTGTGTTTCTCTCGATGGAACATTTTATCCACGAGATAGATTGGAAATTAATTGGGAAAAAAATGATTATGCTGAAGCATACAAGTCTTTCCAAAAGGTGTGTGAAAGTAATGGAAATAAAGAACCTATTTTGGATATGAGAGCATTTAAAAGTTTGTATACAATCTATGCGTTTGACCTGAGTGCTCAAAAGGAAACTACAAAGTCTAATCGAGTGGATACTTCCCTATACATTAAAAGAGGAGAGAGTGAAGAAGTTGATACATATTGTTTGCTTTTGGAAGAAACAGAATTACAGATTAATACAGATAATGGTGTTATGATTAGTCTCACATAATTTTTTGTTAAATAAATGAGTGGCAAAGTACCAACTGGGGTATATGTTAATAAAATCAATCTTCATAAACTATCATCTTGCGTTCAAAATCAAATGTCTTGTACGATTAACGTTAATACAATTCAGAGAAAAGGAGCAGTAAGAATTGATGTTTTGCTCACAAGAGAACAGGTTAAAATCTTGAATGATACTGGCTCACTTAAAATAAAAATGACAAAACCAATGTTGAAAAAATATTCAATAAGAGAGACGAGTGGAGGATTTCTCCCATTTCTAATTCCTTTATTTGCTGGTTTAAGTGCGGTTGGAGCATTGACGGGTGGTATTTCAACAGCGGTGACAACTGCCAACGAAAGGAAGGCTCAACTCCGGGCTCAAAAATAATTGGAAAGACATAACAAAGAGTTGGAGAAACAAATTAGTGGAAGTGGTGTAATTGTAGATTTTGCTGAAAAACTTGAAGGTCTGCCTGATAAAGCGAGATTTTTAGTTGGAGATATGCTTTCTTCTATAGCACAAGCAGGTGTAAAATTAACTAAAAGAGGTAATGGATTATATCTTTCTAATAAATAAATGAGCATTGATGAGTGGTTTAAAGAATTTGGAAAGAATACAACATCAAATTTACAACTTGTCAAATATTGTAAGAAATTAAAAATTCATAATGTGGTTATTTGTATGAGAGATGAATTAACAAATGTGCCGAAACATACAAAGAATATTATTATGAACTTAGAAGATAATAATGGGAACGGTTCTCATTGGGTTTGTATTTTTAATAGTCAAGACAAATATTATTTTGATAGTTTTGGTCTTCCACCACCTGTTGAAGTCATAAAATTCTTACAGAATGGTGTTTATCAAACATTTCAAGTCCAAGAATTAAATTCCAAGTGTTGTGGTCAATTATGTCTGTATGTGTTATTTCAACTCAACAAAAAAAAATTTTTTCTGACATTATTTTTATTCTAATATAAATGACTTATGTTGGTAAAGATGGTTCTATCTTTGGTGTATCCCAATAACTGGATATTGATTTATCAAATTATTACACAAAGGCACAGGCTGAAAGACATAAATATAGTATAACAAAAAATATTAATATGAAAAATGCTTATAAATTAAAAAATTATCCAAGCAATTATAACTAATTGTGATGTGGATTTTTATACCCACCTTGTTGTGATCGTTGTCCTCCTGAAGGATTCTAACTAGCCGATTGTGGAATCCTATTTGACTTCAGACAGAGTTTAACGTTTCTCCGATTTGGTTATAAAATCCTGCATAAAACCCATTATTACCGATAAAACTGATGTCCACACAAGTCCTTCCTTGTGAAACAATTTATTTTCTAATTATACACCATACACTTTTCACCCTCATACAATGAACTAAAGAATCCCCATTAATTGCAATATTCTTTATCTTCTATTTCATTTATTCTTACTTGAGTTAACAGTTAGACCAACCCGATTCAATTCACTTCCTCATTTCATCAGAGAGTTTTATTCTAACTTGGTACTTGGTCAGTTCCAAGGAGTACAAGCCACTGAGATTCTAATACTTTCTCAGGTACTTGCACTGAAACAATTTTACATTTCAAAGCCTTTTATACTTTCATGAGAGAGTGGTTGGGGCTATTCAACCCAGACTGCAGACGTGTCCTTTAGACGAAAAGCCACTTCGTACATTTCTAAGCAAAGGTTCGTTTGTTATCAGCTCAGTCACTCTGCTCCAGAACAACACATTTCTTATAATTTAGGGCAAAAGTCTTTTGGCCAGAAAGGACAGGCAATTCAACTTGCAGCATAAAAGTTACATTTCTAAAACTCCATTTGTTACAATTTAGAATACATTAATATGAATTTTTCCCCCACACCTGACTGACGCGAATGACTTGGTGAGATTAAGTGATTTATCACAATATATATATATATATATATATATATATATATATATATATATATATATATATATATATATATATATATATATATATATATATCCTTTAATAAAACGGCCGTGTATTCCAAAGATACAGAAGTGTTGATTTTATCTCCAGGTCATACAGAATTCACAGTTCGAATTAAAATAATTTTTTATAAAGAAGGGCGTATCGTTTGTATGAGAATAGAACAATGGGGGTATGATATGAATGATTTAGGGTATAATTGGTCATTTAAAATTGACCGTGAAGACCTGGAACAATTAAATCAGTCTCGTAAGGAAGAATATTATCCAGTTGGTTTAGAGAATGAGTTTTGTGGATGCACGATTAGTAAACAACAAATAAAAGAATTTAATAAGGGTAAATATAATAATGGTTTTGCCCTCGTTTATATCATGAAAACAGAAAAAAACAGGATTATATATAATAAGTAAGGAAATACAAAATGATTTAACTATGGGAAGATGGGGAGGTGTTTTGTGTCATAATATTATTCTTACATATATTTCTCATACATAAATGATGGCAAGAAGGCTTCAAGAAAATTATCATTTCTGTGTCCAAGCATACCTTCAAGAAAAGGGTCTTTGGTATTTTAATAAAAATGTTCTACAACATAAGAATGAGGTATTTTCAATAAAAGATTGGCATTATGCTGATGTTGATAAACAGACAACTTTGGATTTAATTAGAATGTTAAATAATGAAAAAATTATTAAGTTAAGAAAACGTCAGGCTCTTTAAAAATTCAAAATAAATTTTATTGGTTTCCTGTTGTAAAAAAAATTATTTTGGATACAGGAATAACAATAAATCCTGATGAATATATGTATGATATTCTATGGGGTGTAAGCAATTCAAGGATAGTAAGGGATGAGGAAGGAGTTGAAGAGAGAGAACAGGAGGAAAAGGAGAAGAGGGAGAAGAAAGAGAAGGAGGAGAGGGAGAAGGAGGAGAGGGAGGAGAGGGAGAAGAGAGAGGAGGAGAAAGAGAAGGAAGAGAGAGAGAAGGAGGAGAGAGAGAAGAGAGAGAAGGAGAGAGAAGAGAGAGAATGAATAAATATCAAAATATGGAAACCAGTGAGATGAAAAAAAGATTGGGGGTATTACAGAAAATAACTCATCCCACCGAGGAGGAAACAAAGAATTAACAAGTCTATTAGCAATATTTTCGATAAGACTATTGTCATTGGCAAGATATTGATTTTAATTCAAGTTTTTCATTTTTTTCTTAAATAAATGGAGGAGAGAGTGAAGGCATTTCTAAGGATTCTTTATGTTTCAAAAATTAAGATTCAAATGTGCATGTTGGAAACTAAAAAGGTTTTTGCACTCTGCAGGAATTTGTCTCATAAATAAATGAGTTATTTTCTCAAATGTAAAAAGAAAAGTAATACTAAAAATATTTCATATATTAAAAGTAAAAATAACAGGGTTATACAAAAAGGTATATGTTCGGTGTGTGGTTGAAAAAAAAAATCTATTTATCTCCAAACACAAACTCGGAGGAGATATACAAAAGTTTTTATCAGGAAGTAAATTTACAACTACTGGAATAGTAGGGGAATTACATCTACCAGGGTATTCTTTCTGTGGTCCAGGCACAAACTTGGATAAAGATTAGATGAGGCAGACAATCCCAAATCATGGAGTGAGCCCATCAATAGAGTTGATGAAGTGTGCATGAGACACAATATTGATTATGGGAATACCACAACTTTGGAAGAAAAGCATGAAGCGGATAGAGAAATGTATAATTTGTCTCTGATACAAAATCCAACCTTGAGAGAAAAAGTTGATAGGTTCATCGTGAAGATGATCAGTGCAAAATTGAAACTTGGACTTGGAAATTCAAAAAACTTATGGGCTTTAATGATGTCATTAAGATTGAAGAGCAATTAGCTGATGAATTACATAAACCAATATTCACAAAGTTTCAGAGAAGGAAGGTTTATTCCAAGGAAGTACATTATATCTGGTCCGCTGATTTGATTGAACTCAATAATGATAAGGGGTACAAGTATGCTTTAACCGTTATTGATTTGAGGAGTAGATACGCATGGGTTGTCCCTTTAAAAAAACAAAACAGGTAATACTCTTATGTTAGCCTTTCAACACATATTTAATAAAAGTAAGAGAAAACCTAAAAAATTGTGGACTGATGAGGGTGGAGAGTTTTATAACAAGACATTTATGAATTTTCTAAAAAATAACTATTACATTATACAGTACCTTTAATGAAGGGAAGGCCGTAGTTGTTAAACGTTTTAATCGTACCTTAAAAGAGAGACTATATAAAAAATTCACGCAAATCGGTTCACAACAATGGGCATCTTTTATTCAGGATATTGTGGATAAGTATAATGACGCGATTCACACGTCAACGAATATGAAACCATCAGAAACATTTACAAAATTAAAATATGAAAAAGAGATTAATTGCAGAAAACCTAAGTTCAAAGTTGGTGATATCGTAAGAATATATGGATGGAAATCTCATTTTGAAAAGGGTTATACTAAACGATGGACGAACGAACTTTTTAAAATTGTTGATGTAATAGATACGGTTCCCTGGACTTACCAGATATATGATTTAGAAGGGGAAGAGATTTTAGGTTCATTTTATTCACAGGAATTACAAAAGACAAAGATAAATTGAAATTTTTTTGACTCTGCCCACACAAGCTCCACCCACACAAACCCCACCCACATAAACCCTACCCACACAAACCCCACCCCACACAAGCTCCACCCACATTCATCATATTCACATAATTAGTGATTAGTCAATTTGTTAATTAGTTCCCCACACACATGTTTATTTAATTTAAAAAATTGTCCACCCATCCATACAAGTTCCACCCACACAATCACCCATCCACCCATCTATTCACCCATCCACCCATCCACCCATCTATTCACCCATCCACATCAAACCTCATCCACATAAACCCTGCCCACAGGAGTCCCCACCCACATAAACCCCTCGCATATAAACCACTCCCACAAAAGCCCCACCCACACAAGCCCCACCCACACAAGCCCCACCCACACAAGCCCCTCCCATATAAACCCCACCCACAGAAGCCCCCACCCACACAAGCCCCTCCCATATAAACCTCACCCACACAAGCCCCACCCACACAAGCCCCTCCCATATAAACCCCACCCACAAAAGTCCCCACCCACACAAGCCCCTCCCATATAAGCCCTTCCTACACAAGCCCCACCCACATAAACCCCACCCACACAAGCCCCACCCCCCTCATCCCCTCTGTGCGCCCCCACCCTTGACCCACCACCTCCACATCCCACTCCCCACCCTTCCCCACACACACACAGGGAGGGGAGGGGTGGGATGTGGGGGTGATGGGTCGTTGGGGGACGCACTTCCCTCCCCTAAATGTCCTTGATTCGCTTTTTGTAGTTAAGAATCAGATAATTGTAAGGAAAGCATTTATAATTAATCAACATTGATTATATTAAATATTCAGTTGTAAAAACATGATATATCCAAGCAGTCTGCTTCAGATGCCTTGAGTGCCAGGTCAGATTCCTGCAGACGATTAACTTGTGCACTTGGTTCATCCAGACAGGTGTTTAAACTGAAAAATAAAAAAAATAATGTGTTAAAACTCAGGAGACATATTGACAAGCAGAGACAGATATAGAAATGAACACATAGACAAGCAGATATACATACACTCACACATGCACGTGCACGTCTAGTCCAAGAGCATTAGGGTTTAACCTGGACATTTTGGTAAAAAGCTGATTTTTTCAGGAAAGGTCCAGGAATGTGTGTGAAATAACATACTAAAAGTCCTCATGAATCCTCCTTGAGCGTTTTCCGCAATCCAAAATGGCGTCCAAAATGGCCGCCATTTCCTGTTTTTCTCATAACTTTGCAAGTAGGTTTACCTATAACACATTTCAAATGTCTACACATATGTTTTGAAGTATAAGGAACTCAATACAATACATATTGGAAGATTTTGAAACACACAAAAACGAATAAAACCGCTTAAGCTCTTTCAGAAATCCAAAATGGCATCTGAAATTGCTGCCGTTTCTGGTTTTACACCAAGGTACTTCAACACGCACTTTAAATGTCTTAATATATGTTTTGCGACTCAATGAAATGAATCATATACTTATTGGGAATTTTTCAAAAACATGCATTTACCAATAAAAACACTTGAGCTCATCCTGAAATTCAAAATGGTGCCCGAAATGCCCCTTTTCCTGTTGTTGTTTTCTCATAACTCTGCAACTAAGTAACCCAATAAAGCACACTAAAATGTCTTTATATATGTTATGGGAGTCAAGGAATCTAGATAAATTCTTATTCGCAGATTTGAAACACGCATATCTATACCAATAAAACTACTTGAACTAGTCCCAAAATCCAAAATGGCGCCAAAGATGGTTGCAATTTCCTGTTTTTCTCATGACCCTGTGACTAAGTTACCTCAATATGCACTTTAAATCTCTAAATATATTATGTCTTGAGAAATAAGGAACTCATTCAGATACTTTGAAGTCCAAAGGAAACAATAAAACCGCTGAAGTTCTTTCTGAAATTCAAATGGTGCTCAAAATGTCCACCACTTATCAACACACTGCTGTTTTAGCCTGTTTCAAGAGGGTGTTCCTCACCTTGAAGTTGGATCTTTCAAGATTATAGGAGATAACAACAATGTCTTCCAGTCGGTAATTATTTCTCTCATTTCTCCCCTGAAAATCCGAATCTCTTGTACAAAATCAGACATCTGTGCCCAGACATCGTGTAATTCGGATAATTCATTTTCAACATCGGCGATCAACGATGTTGTTATTGGAGACAATCTGTTGAAAAAAAACAATATATATTAGTTATACAGTGATTTAATTAATAATCACTTGTTTCACTGTGATTCTTAGAGGAAGAACACAAACAAACTTACCGATATTATAATGGATTCTCTTCTTCTTCAGACGAAAGATAGATCATGTTTCAATCGTTTCTCAATAGGACAAGATGAGAAAAATTATAAAGCTTTCAGACAAAGTTTACGACTGACGGCTCCTTTAAAAAACAACTTGAGGAAGTAAAATTGCGTAATGTTGGAATTTTTTCAGGGCGTGTGTCCACACGGGAAATGACGGTTCGGGCGAGACAGCTTAGCTTGGGAAATGCGTGAGCGATACATTCTCAAGCAGTCTTACCCATTTTTAACACAAAATGAAAATGCTTTGAATGATTTTGATAAAACTTATGTTTATTAGCCTGTTAGTGTTCTGATTTAAAATATAACCACGAAGCCTTGTCTCTCACAGAATACTTCCTCATCTTCATGGCACGAACTGAAAACACTTAAAAACCTTCCCCCATTCGTTGGTTCACCTTTGAGTGGAGTAAGAGTCAGAGGGGGAGAGAAAATAATTCTCCTCTTTTTGTTCTAATGGGTCTCGAGTCAGAGAGCTCTCCCTATACATTTGTATGGCAGAAAAAGGGGTATCTTAAAAAAATATAAAGATTCAAATGTTTTATTTTTAAATATTTTAGATGGGGATTATTGTGCAAAGAAAATTAAACTATTGAAGGAATTTGAGAATGAACAAATCTTTATAGGTTCAATGAGTGAGCTAAACAATATGCATTGGTTATTTGAAAAAGAGTGCCCCGAGGCTTACATGTTTCAGATATTTCTTTAGAATCACCTTTAACAAATCACATTACTACTTTACTACTTCAACAAATCTTTATCTTATTGCATTGGTTATTTGAAAAAGAGTGTCCCTAGGTTAAAAGGGGAGACATAAATATACCTTGAGATAAAAATGGGGTTTACTTTTTAGGGAAAAAAATATGAATCGCTGAAAATCCCCCATTCATTTACATGGGGAAAAGTGAGCCAGAATCAGTATATTCACCCTACTATGGAGGACGTTATGACAAAACTTGGTGGATGAGTTGGTAAGGTGACAAGAAGAAGCCAATTCGATTTTGGTTAAGGTCTGGATCCAGATCTGGCCGATCAGTGGGTACAAAACATAAACTGTTCAGCCTGGCAGAGGTATGCACTCTATTAAGTGCTGTTCTCGTTATGACTTGCATTTGGAGGCCTGCACTCAGGTCCTACATCAGTTTAAGTTACACCAGAGTGAACATTAGTTGTTTTTATTCTCCATGATACAAAATGTTGATTGTCCGATAGGATGGTGCTCAGATAGCAAACATAACTTTAAGTTGTCTCCTGTGGGTTTGATGGTTGACCTGACCTTGAATTGTCAGATGAGGACTTTTCAGGCAGGGTGTTGCATTGTTGAGTGCACAAGAAGCTGTGCATCCCGTCTGCTAACATTGATTGCTAGTTAAACATCCCACTGTGCCTTTCGACAAAGAGGAAACGAGTTATTGCTCGTACTGTGCTCATATTCCACATCCCTGCCCTAGCCGGGCTCCAATCAAATGGACAAATGGACACTCTTTACAGAGTGTTGGTGCTACCGAAGCAGTTTCTTGGCAAGGTGTTATACTGGTTGGTTTGCCATTGTTTTTCCAGCATCGCGTGTCCTCCTAAATGCTTAGCATCAAGCAAGGAAGCAGCACATACCATTTCTAAGGTACTTGGTATGACTCGGTCAGGTTGCGAACCACCGACCTACCAGACTCAGAGTGGACACTTTAACAGTCTAACCATTACGCCACCAAGTCTGGTGTGTTCCGCTCTAGCGTGCCCTATAAGCTGCCAACCCCAATGTAAAAAATTGGAAATGGCCAGGGCAGTGGTAATGACGATGACACACATGTTGATTACAAATCCAGTCATTGCAATTTGTTTCCTTTCTCCTCCATGTTCCATTACCATGCACTTTCAATGCCTTGCTGTTTGGAACCCTTTTGCACTTATTTTGTCGCTCTTCTCCATCTGTTGCTTCTTTGTGGTGCTCTTATTGGCTGGAATGATAGCCAAAAGGAACGCACACTCACCACTGAGCTGTCTAGTCTAGTTTCAATCCCAGCTCGGCTATAAATGGCCATCCTCGTGCTTCACAGGCAGGGCGAGGTATCGGCGTGTGCGCTGTCCCTCGGATGGATTTTGAACTGGGTGTCCCACCTTTTAGCTTTATTTCATGGACGTTAAAGATCCCACAGCATTTTCTTTTTTTGGGGGGGGGGGGTTCTGCATGGGGGGAGGGGGGGCCGACTTCATCAGCAGTTCTGCATGTGTTGCACACGAAATGATTGTCACTCATGGAAAAAAAAGGTTATCACCTATAATCATGATGTCATACAACGTCAAGCCACACTTCCTTTTTCTCAGCACAGTAAATGTATCTTAACTTTACCACCTTTACTAGCTTGCTTGTTTGTGTGCTAAGACTCTTCATCACTGCGACAATTTTGCAGCAAAGTCAATTCAAGGAGGGAATCCTTGTTACCCAGGGAAGATAAGTCAAATTCTGTGGAACCAGAAATTTTCAATAAGCAGACAGGAGGTGAAATGAAATTCAGGTGTTGTCCTTTAAAATAAAATAACATATATCTGTCATGCCCTGTTGTAGCTGAGTATTAATTATGTCGTTTTGTAATTGAATTTGTTGCACTGAACGCCTGAGTGTAGGTGGTAATGTGCTCGAACCTAAATGGGTGCACGTGTGACTGTCTCTGTGGGATAACCTCCCACCCAGAACAGTTGTATTCCCTTGTCTATTCGATAAAAATTTTTTTCTCAGTCATTTAAACGACATCTATACAGGGTGTCCATGAAGTCCTTACATCTGACTTTTAGTAGAGTAAATTTGTGGTTTGACCCCAAAAAATTGATACAAATGGTTTTTCAATGGTTTTGGGTAGGTTTTGACCTCCAAAATAACATACTAAAAATCTACTCAAATCCACCTACCGGAAAGGGCCTATTTTCAAGATGGCGTCCAAAATGGCCGCCGTGGGCTTAAATTTCCATAGAATGTGCAATAGCTGGCCTACATTTGTGATTTTTGTGTCAATATCTATGTATATAATATACCGTGCATGTGTGATATATGTGTCGATTTCTATGTGTTGGCGGTCAACAAATCACCTGATATCATTTTCAGAGTTGACTAGTGATGGTAAGGCCTTAAATCCAAGATGGCGTCCAAAATGCCCCCCCCCCCCCAAATGGCCACCATGGGCGTGTACTTGTTTTAAAACAGGCAATAAATGGACTACATTTGTAGTGTTTGTGTTTATTCCTATGTTTTGGAGGTCATGCCCAATCCTTCAAGTAGTGTCTACCTGAAAAGTTGTCCCGTGTGTAGTGATCAGAATTAATTGACCATCTTGTGCATAACATAAATAAAAATATGCTTTGGTAATTTAGAAAGTAATAAATTAATCGGCTCTCACAATGATCACCATTTCCTCTAGAACGTACTTTCAATTAAAATGCCTTCAAGTTAGGGTAAATCGAAAACATCAACGAAAGTTCGTTCATTGAAGTAGCATTTACCATAGATAAACTATGCTTCCTCTTCGTCCTCCGATACTGTCTTGTTGAAAGGATTTTCGCAGGTATCAAGTTGACAGGGTCTGCAGACGCTGTGGCATGGCAGACCGTATCCCCTACAGCTACAGCGACTTGTTCTACAGCCAGTTGTGCAGTTGCATCGAATCATCTTCAACAACATTTCTGGAGCAGCGTCCTTGTCTGACATGACTGGAACTAGTTTATTGTCCTCCAGTTTCCAACCCCAGTCTGTTGCCTTCAAGTTTCCGTTCCTCCCCATCCAGACCATAATCTGATAGTATACTCTCAGAGAGTGAAACCTTGTTGAAGACGCTGTTGGTGGCAGACGTTCTGGGGTGACAAACGACTTAGCTGAAGCCAGTTTCTTCACAAAGACATTATATCGCAACTTGGCGAGGGAATCACAGGGATGTCCTCCAAATAATACTTTCATGGCATCGTTGCCGTTTTCCACGACCATGTCTCTTGTTTGGTTGGGGACAAGGAAGGTGTTTGCACAAGTCTTGATTGCTGAATCCCCCTTTGCCAGTTTCTGAAATGCTGACTTTTTTCCAATTCCAAATACTCGAGATGTCGAGTCACACTCAGTGAAGGCATGAAGGAAGAGAAGATGTGGGCATAGCTCTTCACCCAATGATACTTTCAGCTGGTTGATATTGTGCACCTTCCAGTTCCTGGATGAATTGTCAGAACGAAAATACAGTTCTTTGCTGTCGACGCTAGCGTAATGCAATAATAGCACCAACAGATCTGTATCTTCTCCAATCAGGGTAGTTGATTGTTGGTATGACGATGTCACTGCCGCTTTTACTATGTCTACATCGGCATCCCCTGGTGCATGAATTACGTTCAAGCCAATTTTCTTCATTTCCTCACTGATGAGGTTGATGAGCTGTTGCTTGTTGGAGCTCCTGGACAGGAACTCATCCTTTTTGCCAGAGAATTCTGTTCCAGGTGTGAAGCTGACTTCGGGATGAACAATATAGCCACGGCGCTTGTGTGTATTGTCCTTAATAGATGGTCCATCATCATAACCATCAAAAACGACTGTTGCTTTTCTATAGTGATGAATAGTGAAGTCAGCATACGACTTGGCTATCACATTGAAACTGTCCCCGGCTGTCCATGACAAACGATGCAGCAAGGAGCCACCATCAAGAACATAGTGCTCAGTTTGGGGAACAGAGTCAGACACGGTATCATTTGACACTTTGGCAGAATGGTCTCTGATAGCTTGAACTAATTGAGGTTTGTCAGCCTTTCTGAAAATACCTATACCCTCAAACAGGGCAGGGGGAAATGGGCTCAGCTCATAGCCCATGACATCTTCCAACGAAATGTCTCCTGTTTTTGACACAACAATAAATCTTTGAAAGAGTAGAGCAGGGTCAATTGCTCTGTCTGGACCAAGTTTGACTGAAGATACATCTCCAAGTATTTTGGCTCTGTCTTTTCGTTTGAAGGAAGATGTGAAAGCGGGTTTATTGACCATACTTTCCATAATCTTCTCTCCAACAGACTTATGCTCGTGGACATTCACATCCTGATTTTGAACTGATTTTGGCTAGGTCAGAAGCATCTCTTTCCATCCTTGCGCCACTAGATTCCTTGTGTTGTTCACTAGTCGTGTACAAAAGATCAGTGAATTCCTGCATCGCACTGTTATATTCCGACGTGACCGGCATTGACATTGTCCATAGAGACCGTTGTTCTTCACCCATCCCACTTCCGCGTGTTAGGCCACCAGTGCTCTTCAGGGATCTCATCAAGGTCTGTTCGATGACAAGATCAGGGCTTAGACCCGCCCAGAACTTATTACGCCATCCATTTTGTACGCCATCTTGGATTTAAGGCTTTCCCATTACTGATCAACTTTGAAAATGATTTCAATAGATTTGTTGACCTCCGAAACATAGAAATTGACACAAAAATCGCAAATATAGGCCAACTAGTGCCCATTCTATGGCAATTTAAGCCCACGGCGGCCATTTTGGACGCCATCTTGAAAATAGGCCCTTTCCGGTAGGTGGATTTGAGTAGATTTTTAGTATGTTATTTTGGAGGTCAAACCCTACCCAAAACCGTTAAAAAAACCTTTTGTATTAATTTTTTGGGGGTAAGGCTATTTTTTGTTGTAGATTTACCTGACTATTTGAACTTTTGCAAGTGTTGATTTACACTTGATTGGAAACAAACTGCAAATGACATATTATGAAATCTTAATTCATGAAGTTTTGTTAATATTAATGTTGTTATTGCTGTTGTTAAATTCAGATTAATTTGTGTTTATTAATGAGTTGACATACTCTGATGAAGTATCTTCGACATCAGTGGTAAAGTCAACCGCCACAATTACCGCATTTGGTTCCTGAACTACGATGATTAAGTCTTTAACATATCACCTTGAACAAGCAAGACTATCCTCCCAGCAAGACGAGGCTCCCTGCAAGACTAGGCTCCCTGTAAGGCTAGGCTCCCTGCAAGACTTGGCTCCCTGCAAGACAAGGCTCACTGTAAGCCTACGCTCCCTGCAAGACTTGGTTCCCTGCAAGACTTGGCTCCCTGTAAGACGAGGCTCCCTGCAAGACTTGGCTCCCTGTAAGACGAGGCTCCCTGCAAGACTAGGCTCCCTGTAAGACGCTCCCTGCAAGACTTGGCTCCCTGTAAGACGCTCCCTGCAAGACTTGGCTCCCTGTAAGACGAGGGTCCCTGCAAGACTAGGCTCCCTGTAAGACGCTCCCTGTAAGGCTAGGCTCCCTGAAACACGAGGCTCCCTGCAAGATGAGGCTCCCTGCAAGGCGAGGCTCCCTCTAAGACGAGGCTCCCTCTAAGACTGGGCTCCCTGCAAGACTTGGCGCCCTGTAAGACTGGGCTCCCAGCAAGACTTGGCGCCCTGTAAGACTGGGCTCCCTGCAAGACTTGGCGCCCTGCAAGACTAGGCTCCCTGCAAGACTAGGCTCCCTGTAAGGCTAGGCTCCCTGTAAGATGAGGCTCCCTGTAAGACGAGGCTCCCTGTAAGACTAGGTTCCCTGCAAGACCAGGCTCCCTATAAGACTAGGCTCCCTGTAAGACGAGGCTCCCTGCAAGACTAGGCTCGCTGCAAGACTAGGCTCCCTGTAAGACTAGGCTCCCTGCAAGATGAGGCTCCCTGTAAGACTTGTCTCCCTGTAAGACAAGGGTCCCTGCAAGACTAGGCTCCCTGTAAGACGCTCCCTGTAATGCTAGGCTCCCTGAAACACGAGGCTCCCTGCAAGATGAGGCTCCCTGCAAGGCGAGGCTCCCTCTAAGACGAGGCTCCCTCTAAGACTGGGCTCCCTGCAAGATTTGGCGCCCTGTAAGACTGGGCTCCCAGCAAGACTTGGCGCCCTGTAAGACTGGGCTCCCTGCAAGACTTGGCGCCCTGCAAGACTAGGCTCCCTGCAAGACTAGGCTCCCTGTAAGGCTAGGCTCCCTGTAAGACGAGGCTCCCTGTAAGACGAGGCTCCCTGTAAGACTAGGTTCCCTGCAAGACCAGGCTCCCTATAAGACTAGGCTCCCTGTAAGACGAGGCTCCCTGCAAGACTAGGCTCGCTGCAAGACTAGGCTCCCTGTAAGACTAGGCTCCTTGCAAGATGAGGCTCCCTGCAAGACTTGGCTCCCAGCAAGACTAGGCTCCCTGTAAGATGAGGCTCCCTGCAAGGCTAGGCTCCCTGCAAGGCTAGGCTCCCTGCAAGACTTGGCTCCCTGCAAGACTTGTCTCCCAGCAAGATGAGGCTCCCTGCAAGACTAGGCTCCCTGCAAGACAAGGCTCCCTGCAAGACTTGACTCCCAGCAAGACTAGGCTCCCTGCAAGACTAGACTCCTTGCAAGACTAGGCTCCTTGCAAGACTAGGCTCCCTGCAAGTCAAGGCTCCCTGCAAGACTAGGCTCCTTGCAAGACTAGGCTCCCTGCAAGACTAGGCTCCCTGTAAGACGCTCCCTGTAAGGCTAGGCTCCCTGAAACACGAGGCTCCCTGCAAGATGAGGCTCCCTGCAAGGCGAGGCTCCCTCTAAGACGAGGCTCCCTCTAAGACTGGGCTCCCTGCAAGACTTGGCGCCCTGTAAGACTGGGCTCCCAGCAAGACTTGGCGCCCTGTAAGACTGGGCTCCCTGCAAGACTTGGCGCCCTGCAAGACTAGGCTCCCTGCAAGACTAGGCTCCCTGTAAGGCTAGGCTCCCTGTAAGACGAGGCTCCCTGTAAGACGAGGCTCCCTGTAAGACTAGGTTCCCTGCAAGACCAGGCTCCCTATAAGACTAGGCTCCCTGTAAGACGAGGCTCCCTGCAAGACTAGGCTCGCTGCAAGACTAGGCTCCCTGTAAGACTAGGCTCCCTGCAAGATGAGGCTCCCTGTAAGACTTGTCTCCCTGTAAGACGAGGGTCCCTGCAAGACTAGGCTCCCTGTAAGACGCTCCCTGTAAGGCTAGGCTCCCTGAAACACGAGGCTCCCTGCAAGATGAGGCTCCCTGCAAGGCGAGGCTCCCTCTAAGACGAGGCTCCCTCTAAGACTGGGCTCCCTGCAAGACTTGGCGCCCTGTAAGACTGGGCTCCCAGCAAGACTTGGCGCCCTGTAAGACTGGGCTCCCTGCAAGACTTGGCGCCCTGCAAGACTAGGCTCCCTGCAAGACTAGGCTCCCTGTAAGGCTAGGCTCCCTGTAAGACGAGGCTCCCTGTAAGACGAGGCTCCCTGTAAGACTAGGTTCCCTGCAAGACCAGGCTCCCTATAAGACTAGGCTCCCTGTAAGACGAGGCTCCCTGCAAGACTAGGCTCGCTGCAAGACTAGGCTCCCTGTAAGACTAGGCTCCTTGCAAGATGAGGCTCCCTGCAAGACTTGGCTCCCAGCAAGACTAGGCTCCCTGTAAGATGAGGCTCCCTGCAAGGCTAGGCTCCCTGCAAGGCTAGGCTCCCTGCAAGACTTGGCTCCCTGCAAGACTTGTCTCCCAGCAAGATGAGGCTCCCTGCAAGACTAGGCTCCCTGCAAGACAAGGCTCCCTGCAAGACTTGACTCCCAGCAAGACTAGGCTCCCTGCAAGACTAGACTCCTTGCAAGACTAGGCTCCTTGCAAGACTAGACTCCTTGCAAGTCAAGGCTCCCTGCAAGACTAGGCTCCTTGCAAGACTAGGCTCCCTGCAAGACTAGGCTCCCTGCAAGACAAGGCTCCCTGCAAGCAAGGCTCCCTGCAAGACTAGGCTCCCTGCAAGACAAGGCTCTCAGCAAGACTAGGCTCCTTGCAAGACTAGGCTCCCTGCAAGTCAAGGCTCCCTGCAAGACTAGGCTCCTTGCAAGACTAGGCTCCCTGCAAGACTAGGCTCCCTGCAAGACTAGGCTCCCTACAAGACTAGGCTGCCTGCAAGACAAGGCTCCCTGAAAGACAAGGCTCCCTGCAAGACTAGGCTCCCTGCAAGACTAGGCTCCCTGCAAGACTTGACTCCCAGCAAGACTAGGCTCCCTGCAAGACAAGGCTCTCAGCAAGACTAGGCTCCCTGCAAGACTCGACTCCCTGCCACTATACTTCAAATGTGTTACAGTTCTTGAAAGATGTCTTCCCAGACAAGTGGATCCGTCAACTTGGACCAATTGCTTGGCCACGTCGTTCACTTGACCTGTCCCTGTTGGACTACGTTTTATGGTGGATTGGGGGGGCATTGTAAAACTTTTGCTTACTCACCAATTCACATTCTTTGGATGAACTTAGAACTACAGTCACAAATGCAATTCATGAAATTACTCTGCAGCAACTGGAGAATATATTCAAGAAATTGGAAAATCATATTGAAAGATGCATTACAAAAGATGGTGGATATATTGAAGCCTGGAAATTTGAATTGTATTAAATAAAAACTTTATGAATGATGCTTTCATATGTCATTTAGTGTTTGTTTCTATCATGTGCACATCAAAGTGATAAAAGTTTAAAGTTGCATGAGAACTTTATGGACACCCTGAAAAATATGTCAAAAAGTGTGGGGAAGAGAAATCTTTCCAAAATGCTTGAGCATTTCTATTCCTGGACGTGTTGCCCCTCATGTCCTAGGTATAAATATCTGTGGGATGTGCACCTGTATCACTGCGGACTTGTTCCAGCCAAGGTTGCATAGCTGTCGTGTTGCCGAGATCACAATGCAAAATAACAGATTCATTAAATCAATCGATTTATTTCTTAAGTGGAGCTTTTCATTTAATTTCGCTCTTACAGACTTATTGTGATTCACAAAGAGGAAGAGGAAAATTGGAATGGCTCTAAGAAGGGTAGAGATAAAGAAAAAGCAACCTTAAAAGGCAACACTTTGAAAGAGATTTTATAACTGACTGATGAAGCAGCGTAGACTTTTTTTTTCAAAGGAAGAGTTCCACATTCCGAGAACATAACTGTGAAATGCTCAATCATGAAACGTCTTCATCTTGTGGAAAGTAGCAACCACAATATTACCGTTGCTGGACTGTAGCTGCCTCATAGTAGTGTAATTCTGCACTTATTGCTTTTTTTCTGCACAAGTTGCAAAGGTCTGAAAGAAGAAGCCAACCAGGGAGTTTCATTCGTCCAAACATGATGCATTGAGAGCTTGTACCAAAGTTCCAGTGGATCTTTTTGGTTGAGGCATGAACATGTTTGGGGAAAGGGAAGAGAAAAACATTTGCAGATATTAGCGGTTTTGTGGATTAAAAGAAAGAGTTGGGTCCATTTTGACACCTAAGTTAGCTCAGCCATCGATTAGACAACTCTTTTATCACTTGCAAAATCGAGGATTTTTCAAGTATATATCGGTCAGTCGATTTTGTTATTGTCTGTCTGTTTGTCACCTACAGGTCACAGTTTTCAACCGATCTTCACAAAACTTCACCACCCGGTAGAGTTTGTCATAAGGAAGAAGCCTATTGCATTTGAGGTCAAAAGATCAAAAGGTCAACATAGGCCAAAGGTCAACAACTTAAGTGAGATTTCTAAAATCCTCAATTTTCATCCGATCGACTTGAAATTTGAAGAGGATTTATATTTCAGGTCACTGAATTCAACGAGCCATTTTTTTTGAGGTCATCATGGACCAAAAAGTCAACATAGGCCAAAGCTCAACAACTTGGGTGAGATTTCTAAAATCCTCAATTTTTATCTGATTGACTTAAATTTGAAGAGGATTTATATTTCAGGTCACTGAATTCAACCACCAATTATATTTGAGGTCCACATTGGCCAAAAGGTCAACATAGGCTGAAATTCTAAAATTGTCAATTTTCATCAAATTTACTTGAAATTTGAAGTGGAGTTGAATATTTAGTCAGTGAATCCAACTGCCAATTATTTTTTTTAGGTCAAATTTGATTGATGGATTTTGCAAGTAGCGTGCTCTGCACGACAACTTCTTCTTGTTTTCCATTGATAATGTTGTTACCAAGCCTGGCTTAATGTTGGCTTAATGGTTAAGGTGGCTGGCTTAATATCTGACCTCAATATGAGTACCAACTTACTGGAAGCAGGGGCACTGCATTAGCAGCACAGCTGAAAGGATGTGACCTAGCAGTCATAGGCTGCAAATGAATAAATGAAATATTGTTACAGATCTGGTATAGGCAGTAAAATGAGGGATTGATTAGAATAGTTATGTCATAGCATATATTAGCGTTAGTGTTCGTGTAAGTGTGGCGTTTATTGTCGATGATCTCTTGTTCAGAAGGATCTTGCCAACCTCTCGACCCCCAGCCCAAGTGTCTGTCTACACCCCACCTTCCCACTCTCTACATTCTTCAGCTTCCCTTGTTATCTATTTGTCCTTATATGGAATGTATTCTTTAGTTAACAGACAATCGGTGCAGCCCACTGGCACGATCATGGTGTCAGCACAAGGACATGCCACACACCTAGAACATGCCCCTATATCGATATCTGTCAGGCTCCAGGCCATAAATCACCAACTGTCCATTGTTTGGAATTTTCCTGACTTGTCAGACAGTGGGGGTGCACCCCAGACAGTTTGATGTGAGATGAAATAAAAGCGCATACACTGCACATTGTGGTTCTTCACATTGCTTGATAGTTTGGGTTCATTGGGAACGTCATGATTTGTCAGGAGGTGGTTTGCTGGGAACGTGGTTGGTACTGGCACGCAAGGTGCAATTTGGACAAGCCTGGAACCAGTCGGCTGCTGCACCTGAACCCACAAAGCTTGCGTGATTGCCATGTGGAACAAGTCTCTTTGTCTTGGCATCTCCTTTCTCTGTCCCATCTTCCCCCGATTGAAAGAGATTAAGGCGTATGTGTTAAGGCTGCTGTGGCACCAGGGGCACATTGTTACCTCCACCACCGAAGGTGAAGGAGGTTGTGTTTTAACCCCTTTGTCTGTTTGTTTGTCTGTGTACTGGATATCTCAAAAAGTTGTGCACGGATTCGGATGAAACTTGGTGGGCAGGTTCGGTGTGTGACAAGGAAGAATTGATTCAATTTTGGTGAAGATCCGGATCCGGATCTGGATACGAGTTTTATTTAATTTTTTAAGTGATTTTTCACCATTGAGAGATCGGCCCAAAAATGATACATAACATACATGGGATGATACAGTATTTCAAAAATGTAGTGGGCCTGATATGTTCTCGTGGGTCAAGCATTACGTGACAGAGGTATGCACTCTACTGAGTGCCATTCTAGTTTCAGTTATGTATTGTTAATTGAGAAAGCCGCTGCATGGCGGTGTTCTTCTTCCACCCCTTTTCTCCCTTTGATACATCTCCGTGTTGATGAGAACCTGTCTGGTGAATGGTAGTGGGCTCCATAACACTTAGCACAAATTAGCTTATTAACCCATTAGACAGGCAGATGGGTCATTCCATGTCAAATCATCAAAGAATCTGCCGTCATCTCTAACATTTTTGTAAAACTTTGGGAACCAATTGGGACCCATGAAAAACGGCAAGAACTCAAATATTTTTGCTAACAGCCTCTTAATTAGTGAGATACAGACTAACGAACTTCGGACTAATTAGCAAGACGTCGCGAATTCAAATGGCCATATCTCTAAAAGTATAACACCGAGAGAGCTGGTTTTGGTGTCATTTTAAAGGTATTTTCATGTCCTATGAAATTGTCTGGGCAACATTTTCCTACCTCCAACCACAAAAAAGTTCTCACAAAATATAAACTTCAATCGTGAATCCCCAAAAAATGTATCCTTCAAATTTCCTCAAATTCATCCCAGAGGTACCTTATGATGTCAAGAAGCTTCCACATTAATTTTGTGATGGGAACTCCAATAGTTTCTGAGATATAAGCAATAATGTACATGTACGTATGGCATATAGGTTCGAAAATCAGCATTTTCTGTATCTCACTAATTAAGAGGCTGTTAGCAAAAAATATTTGAGTTCTTGCCGTTTTTCATGGGTCCCAATTGGTTCCCAAAGTTTTACAAAAATCTGAGAGATGACGGCAGATTCTTTGATGATTTGACATGGAATGACCCAGATTGGATCCACGCTGAAGCACCTCAATGTGGAACACCGACCAGCTTTGCTCAGCTAATCAGACATTAATGTCAGTATCATTATTGCACTTCATGTCAGAATGAAATGTCTTGCAGTCTTGCACCCAGCCGATCACTCTCTATATCTTCTGATTACTCAACTTTGGATATGATGTTACTCTTGTCTCAACATTAGTGGCATCCCTGAATCTTAAACATGAGGTTAGGGTTGCTTCGCTTGAGATATAATTTACCTCGGACAGTGGTCTGCTTACCACGTCTGCTGCCTGTGACATCCAAGACCGGCTTCATTTGTATCCTGCCACTTCCTGCATCCATGCAATCAGCACATAATTCACAATGGCATCTTTTCATGCCACAAGGGAGTGTCTTAGTCCAGTTTCGTTTCTCATGTACACGTGATCTCTTTGATGCCCATGGACAAATGGGAGAAAATCCCCAAATCCAGATGTGCAAAGCTGATACAAACATACCCAAGAATAATCGAAGCTGTAATCACTGTCAAAGGTGCTTCCACAACGTATTGGCTCACGTTTGAATACTTAACACGACCGGTCAAAAGTTTTAGAACACCCCCATTTTCCCAGTTTTTACTGAAATTTAAGCAGTTTAATGCTTCAATGTACTCTGGAATTAAAACAGAGAACAAATAAACAATTGCAGATAAAAATAGAAATCATGGAATCGTTTTGTTGTACAAAATTTAATCTAAATTTTTGACTCATCAAAGTAGCCACCTTTTGCAGATGTAACAGCCAAACATACTCGTGGCATTCTTTCTTCAATGGAAATCAAATATTGTTTGGAAAGTTCTTCCCAACACTGTTGCAGAAGTTCCCAAAAATGTGTTGCACTTGTCAGTTGCTTTGTTTTCACCCTTCTGTCCAGTTCATCCCAAACCAGATCGATTGGGGTTTAAATCTGGAGACTGCTGGCCATTCCATGATTTGAAGCCTACCATCTTGTTCTTTTCATCTAAGGTAGTTCTGACATAGCCTGGAGGTATGTTTTGGGTCGTTATCTTGTTGTAGGATGAACCCCTGACTAACCAGGCACAGATCAGAGTGTTTTGCATGGCGCTGCAAAATGCTGTGGTAGCCCTTTTGGTTCAGGGTGCCAGTCACTCTGTGCAAGTCGCCGACTCTGGATCCAGCAAAAGAGCCCCAGATCATCACGCTTCCTCCTCCATGTTTGACAGTTGGTGTCACACACCGAGGAACCATCCTTTCACCAACTCGACAGCGTACAAAAACCCTGCATGATGAACCGAAGATTTCAAATTTTGATTCATCGGTCCAGAAGATCTTCTTCCATTTTTCAGTAGTCCACTGATGGTGCTCCGTGGCCCAGGCAAGCCTCTTTTTCATATTTTGCCATTTTAGCAATGGCTTTCCGAATGCCACTCGACCTGTCAAACCTGCAGCTCGAAGTCTTCTCTTCACCGTTGAAACTGAGACTTCCTTACTTCGACCAGTGTTAAGCTGTGCTTGAAGCTGCTGTCCTGTGAGCGGCCTATCACGCAAGCTGTTGACTCTCAGAAACTTTTCTTCTGATTGTGTTGTGGCTTTGGGTCTGCCAGACCTCTTCCTCTCAGAGTTTCCTCCAGTTTCCAAGTGCCTTTTGATGGTGTCGGGAACTGTACTCACTGCCACCTTGGCTTACTTTGCAATTTCTCAAAAGGAAAGACCTACACTTTTAAGGGTTATCATGGTCTGCCTGTCTTCCTTTGTTAATTGTGTTTTTCTTGCCATTGTGATAGCAATATACTACTTCCTGCAGTGCGATATTGTCCAAATAATGCTTCAGAGGGTGAAGTCTGCAACACAGTCTGTTCCAACACTGCTTTTGTAGACAGAGGGTTTGTAACTAATCAGCAAAAGTTGGGACACCTGTAGGAATTGTTTGCATCAACTTCCAAGGCTTAATTTACTTCCATTGCTGCAGAACAGCTGCAGTTGCGAACCCATTACTTGTTCCCTGAAAAGGGCCTTTTTAACAACTCTGAAATTTACATTATTTTTCAGTTTTTGGAAACCTAAACTTTTTTTTTTAACCTCTGGCAGTTTACCGCTTAGCTTTGTACCATTTCAGGTTATTCACTGGGCTTGAACTGCTTAAATTTCAGTAAAAACTGAAAAATAGGGGTGTTCTAAAAGTTTTGACTGGTAGTGTATGTGAATTAAATATTTCTGTATTTCATTACCTCTGCTACCAAAGGTGAAGGAGGTTATGTTTTCACCCCTTTCTGTCTGTTTGTTTGTCTGTTTGTGTACAGGATATCTCAAAAAGTTGTGGATGGATTTGGATGGAACTTGATGGACATATTGGGTGTCTGACAAGGAAGAAATGTTTCAATCTTGGTGAAGATCTGAATCCAGATCTGGTTCTGTTAATTTTTTAAGTGATTCTTCACCAAAGATAGGGCTAAACTAATATATAGAATGATATCTCAAAAAGTCGGGGACGGATTCGGATGAAACTTGGTGGACAGGTTGGGTGTGTGACCATGACAAATTGCTTCGATTTTCGTGAAGATTCGAATCCGGATCCGACTGCTCGAAATTTTAAAGTGATTCTTCGCCATTGAGAAACAGGGCTTAAAAACGATATATAGCATGATATTTCAAAAATGTAACCGGGCGTAGTGGCGTGCGCCTGCAATCCAGCTACTCGGAGGCTTGGGTTGGAGGATCACTTGAGGATGGGAGCTCTGCACTGGGCTGCGCTATGAGAGGGTGTAGGGCAGCCCGGAATCATGGCGAAACCCAATCCTTATCCCTGTGTCATAAGAGGCGACCAGGGTTGCGTCAGGAAGGACATCCGGCGTAAAACCTGTGCCAAATCAGTATACGGATCATAACGGATGATCCGCTGTGGCGATCCCTAACGGGAGCAGCCGAAAGACGAACAACAACAACATTTCAAAAATGTATTGGGCCAGATATTTTCTCGTGGATCAGGCATTACAGGGAAGAGGTATGCGCTCTGCTGATATGACCTTCTAGTTTTCAATAAATTTGTAAACATTTCGAAAAAATATATTTTCACGTTGTCATTGTGGAGTATTTTGTATAGATTGGTGACAAAAATTTTAAATTAAATCCATAATAAATTCAGGATGTAATGCAACAAAATGTGACAAAAGTCGAGAGGTGTGAATATTTTCTGAGGGTACTGTATCAAAGCTGACCTCCAAAGCCAACCACAAACTGGGTATCCTCAATTCTGACAAGTCCTTCCGCTACCCCACCTCAGTATTACCCATCTATCATCCGTACCTTTGCTCTTTCATGAGCTGAGATTTTGAATCAAAAATCACTTGATGAATTAGCTATTATTGCGAGAGTTATTGGGTACATTTAGTTTTTTCAAAGTATTATTTCAAGGTACTATTCAGCAGAAAGGATTCAATAAATGCATGTCGGCATTCCAAGGTTAATATGAAATTAATTAGATACTCTTGAGAGGTGTGGCAATTAAATTAATTGACAATTTATTACTGATTATCCGTTTTAATAACATTGTCAGACACTTCATCATGATGAATACAAAGTTATTAAGCTGAAACTGAGGTTGAAGGTCAGATTGTCACACCTAATTTTCGTCATCCAGAGTGTGGTTTATTTTACACGACGCCGCTCATTCGCTGTTTGCATTCTCCGAAATGAGTATCAAAAGTGGGAACGAGACATTCGCAGATCTTAAAGTATCCGTGTTCCTTTTGTGTTAGGATTGCAGAGGATAAAGCTGGGGTATTTTCAAGCTTAATCATCGGAACTTTTTCTTTTGTTCAGATCTTCTTTGAAAATTTTTATTTTAATCATTGTCACTGAACCCCGGAAAAATTCCAACTATCTTTCACTGACATCATGTCCAGGTTCTCTTCATTTCACTTTGCAGGATGCAGTTATTTACTCGACCTAAATGGAATGCATTATGAAGAGAAAACCGGACATGGTGGCAATGTGGTTAGATCGTTCCACTCTGAGTCTCGGAGGTCGGCGGTTTGATTCTGACCCTGGCCAAGTCATACCAAAGACTTTTATGGATTGTGCTGATTAATCACTTCATGCTCAGCATTTAGAGGATAGAGCACTGATGAACCCCATGGGTTGGCATACTTTGACATCCGAAAGGTCAGGGCAGGTCAGGTATTGGAGCATGCGCCAGAGCAGCGTGTTGCTGCATCCACTTTCTGCCTACTCCAGGGGCCTCCGTCTGGCCATTACCTCGGCAGATGCCTGGCCCATCCCCTTCTCCTTGAGATGCTGAGCAACCTGCTGCAACCACGAGGCACGTGGTCGGCCCATTGACTTCCTCCACTCGCAAGGCTCCCTCGCTGAGAGAATCTGGTGAGCAGGATCAGCATCAGGAAAACGAGCCACATGTCCATACAGCTGCAGCTGATGCTCACGGACAATGCAGGTAACACATCTCATTTGAGTCTCTCTCAGCAACCGCTCGTTGAACGCCAAGTCCGACAAGCAACAGCAAAGGATTCTCCAAAGAGACCTCATACCAAATTAATTAAGTCTCTGTCTCAGATCGCTGTTCACATCCATAGAGTCCAAGTCTCACATCCATAGAGCCAGACTGGAAGCACCAAGGACCTGAAGACTTGGACTTTTGTCCTCCCGCGCAGGTACCGGCAGCACCACACCTCATGATCCAGTGAATCCGTGACTCCCCAGGCCCAACCCAGATGCCTGTTGACCTCTGGCTTATAGCCAGCAGAGACATGAATATCACTGCTAAGGTAAGTGAATCTCTCCGTGACCTCAACATCCTCGTCACAAACAAGTACAGACAGGACAGCAGCATCCAAGATGTCATTCACAGCATGGATCTGAGTTTTGACCCAGGAAACCCATAATCCTAGCAGCTCCGACTCTTCATTCAGCACCTCGAGGCCCCCCAAAGATATATCTGGAGTCTCCCCAAAGATGACTGCATCATCTGCAAAAACAAGGTCAGATCTTGACATTCCCAAACGATGAACCACAGCTTGATCTCTTTGACATCCTCCATGGAATCCAGTCCATACAAGTGCTGAAAAGAGTGGGGGCCAGTTCAAACTCCTAACGAACTCCAGTAACAACTGGAAATACATCAGAGATGGTATCACCACATCTCACAGCACTCTCAGTACCAGAGAATAGTTCAGACATCAGATTGATCAGTTTTGGTGGCACCCCACGAATACCAAGAATCCTCCAGATGGCATCCCGATTCCCTGAATCAAACGCTTTACAGAGATCAATAAAGGCTGCAAGCAGCCCCTGCTGAAACTCTCATCTGCATTCGGTGAGGACCCAAAGAGCAAGGATATGCTCAATCGTTGACCCCTTTGGTGTAAAGCCTGACTGCTCTGGACACTGGTGCTCAAGCAGATGGTGGTGAACCCTATCAAAAATTATTCGAGCAAAGACCTTGCCCGGCACGGAGAGCAGGGTCACCCCTCTGTGGAGTTGCAGTCCTGGCGATCACCCTTCCTTTTCCAGAGAGGGACAACAAGGCCCCTCTTCCAGTCAATTCGAATGATGCCTGTGTTCCAGGCAGAGCACAAAACTGCATGCAACGACACGAGTGCAGCATTTCCACCAGCATTGAGAAGTTCAGCATGGATGCCACAGATCACAGGAGCTTCACACGATTTCAACTGGTTCACCGCAGCCTATGTTTCCACAAAAGAAGGTGAACCACAGTTGATTGAAGGGTCAGCATTATGGAAAGTAACACCACTGACATCGAACTCGACAGCTGGTGGATCAGCCTGGTACAGCTGCTCAAGGTAACCGGCCCAGAGGGCCTTCACTTCAGACTCCTCTGTCAAGAGCCTACCACCCTCTGCTCTTACTGCAGTACACCGAGGGACTGGCTTGGAGGAACGCTGTGCATGAATTCCCCTGTAAGCAAGACAAGAATCACTTGACCTCAGGTGATGCTCTACCCCCTCACAGATTCCTCGCACATAGGCCGTCTTGTCCACCCTTAGTACACGTAGAGTTTTATGCCTCAACTCCCCAAACAGCTCAGCTCTGCCATTCAGCCTGGCCCTGCGACTCTCGTCAACGGTATCCAGTGACCCTTGAGAGACAAAATTCTTCTTCACCCAATGGTGAGTTCCAAGACATCTACCGGACACATCAAGAACGGTGGTCTTGAAGGCACTCCACAACTCTTCAGGATCTCCAAAGCACAAAGACTCCCCAAATCTCCACTCCGCTTGTTCGAAAACTCCTCAGCTACTCTCTCATCCCTGAGCTTGCCAACATCCAGTCTAGGCTGGGATGGTACCATTCTCCTGGATTTAAGCTGCAACTTCAGCATTGTTACAACAAGCCGGTGGTCAGTAATGAGGAACTGAGCACTCCGCTAGACCCTGCAGTTCTGGATCATCCTCCAGTGACCATCAACGAGCACATAGTCAATCTCCTTTGCCACACCACTAGTGTTGGAATACCAAGTCCAGCAATGAACTTGTGGGTGCTGCAACCATGACCCTGCCACCCTAAGTCCATGACTTCTTGCAAAGTCAAGGAACTTAGTGCTATTCTGGTTCATAGTTCCTGACCCATGGGGTCCAACACACGTCTCATAACCATCCCTATCAGTTCCAGTCGATGCATTGAAATCCCCCAAAACTAGAAATGTATCTCGCCTGGGGCAGTGATCAACCAGACTCGAGCGTAGAATGTGTCCTTCATGGTGAGATCACTCGCCTCAGTCGGAGCATAAACAGAGACCAGGGTAATGACCCCCAAGGAGTGACGAATCCTTAATCTCTTAATATGCTCGTCTTAATACTACTACTACTACTACTGCTGCTGCTACTACTACTACTAATACTATTACTACTACTACTACTACTACTACTACTACTACTACTGCTGCTGCTGCTACTACTACTACTACTACTACTACTACTACTACTACTACAGTCTACAGCAGTTTCCAGTCCTCTTTACTTTCTGTCAACAGAGTAGTATGGTTGGTCAGCATACCTCGGGTTGTTGATACATCTTCCTCCAAGCCTGATTCCAGCCTCTAATTCATCCAAATTTGATTTCCTCATGATGTACTCATGATACAGACTGAACTAGAAGGGAAGTGGTAGAGCACATACCTCCGCCATGCAATGCTTGATCCACAAGAACACATCAGCCTCAATACATTTTTGAAATACTGTGCTCCATATCATTTTTGGCCGTCTCTCAATGGCGAAGAATCACGTAAAAAATTTAATGATTGTCATATCCAGATCTGGATTCAGATCTTCACCAAAATTGAATCAATTTGTCCTTGTCACACACACAACCCGCCCACCAAGTTTTATACGAATCCGTCCACAACTTTTTGTGATACCATGCTATATATCGGTTTAGCAATTTCTCACAATGGTGAAGAATCACTTAAAAAAATATCAGATCCGGATCCGGATTCGGATCCTCACCAAAATTGAATCATTCATCCTTGTAACATGCCCAAAGTGTCCACCAAGACTCGTCCGAATCTGTCCACAACTTTATGAGATATCGTGCTATGTGTGTATACCGTTTTTGGACCTATCTCTCAATGGTGAAGAATCACTTACTTAAAAAATTCTCGTATCTGGATCAGGATTCAGATCTTCACCAAAATCTAATCAGTTTGTCCTTGTCACACACCGAACCTGTCCACAACTTTTTGAGATATCCTGCACACAGACAGACAGACAGAAAAACAAACAAACAAGAAATAGACATCGTGCAGAACACGATACTTGCAAAATCCACCCCCCCTCTTCAAAGGTTGCCATGGATACATCAAATTGTCCATTTCATTAAGATTAAAATTCACAACCTTAATCAAAGTTCAGGTCATTTGGATGAAAATTGATTATTTTTCAGATTGAAATTGATGATTTTAGAAGTTTGACCTTGAGTTGACCTTTGACTTCAAAATAGTTGGTTTCCAAATTCAGCGATGTACTATGCAATTGCTGTTTAACTCTCAAGTCAATTTGAAGAAAATTGACGATTTTTCAAATATAATTTTATGATTTTAGATGTTTGACCTTGAGTTGACCATTGACCTTTTGATCTCAAAAAAATATTTACTTTCCCAATTCAGTGATGCAATATGCAAATCTTGTTCAAATTTCAAGTCAATCGGATGAAAAATTACGGTTTCAGAAATTTGACCTCAAGATGACCTTTCACCTCAAAATCAATTGGCTTCTGAGTTGAGTCTGCCCCAACGACTTGGTAAAGTTTAATGATGATCAGTTTAGAATTGTGACCTCCAGGTGACAGACAGACAGACAGAATAACAAGAAGACGATGTCGTGCAGAGAATGATACTTGCAAAATCCATAAAACAAGTTTGACCTCAAAAATAATTGGTGGTTGATTTCAATGACCAAATATGCGACTCCTCTTCAATTTTCAAGTCAATCCGATGAAAATTGACAATTTTAGAAATTCGGCCGATATCCTTTTGGCCGATGTTGATCTCGAAAATAATTGGCTGGTTGAATTGAGTGACCTGAAATTTAAATCCTCTTCAAATTTCAATTCAATTGGATGAAAATTGAGGATTTTAGTAATACCACCTGAGTTGTTGACCTTTTGAGCTCAAAAACAATATGCTTCTTCCTTATGACGAACTCTACCATGTGGTGAAGTTTCGTGAAGATCAGTTTAAAATTGTGACTTGTAGGTGACAAATAGACAGACAGACAGACAGACAGACAGTCAGACAGAATAACAAAATCGACAAACCAATATACTTGAAAAATATTTGCTTTTGCAAGTAACAAACAAACAAACAGACAGAAAGGGGTGAAAACAAAACCTCCTTCACTTTTGGTGGTGGAGGTAAAAATGTGATACTTATCAGTTACATCTGTAAATATTATGCAGTATGTATGTAATTCTGTGATCACGTGTTGGTTCTGGGTCTGGGAGACTCGGAGTCAGCAGTTCTATTCTGACCCCAGCTGAGTCGTACCAAAGACTTAAAAAAAATGTTCATGCTGCTTCCTTGCTTGATGCTCAGCATTTCGAGGATAGAGCATGGACAAACAACCATAGGTTGACATCCATCGGGAAGAGGAAATTCTTCCTTGATTGCCCCACAGAGTGCAGAGAGAAATGTAATGTTGTAAAGATGGCATCGGTGGTACCCAGAATGCTCTGGGAGGTGATGCCACTTCCTCCAATCTCAGTGGCTGTGTTTGTCTGAAGTCAAGGCCGGTGTTGTCTCATGTAGTTGTCTGCAAATCTGTAAGTGTTTTTTTTTTTTGCAGCTCCACCACAAAGCCTTAGATCCTGAAGAAAGAAATATTTACCAATCAGGTGCAGAGCTTTTGGGATGACCGTCATAAATCCTTTGAGGCTCATGGAAGAGCTTCTTATGTCACCTGCACATGTGCATGTATGAATTAAAAAAATTGGCTTAACTGTTGACTGCACTTGCACCATGAGGTTGCATGCTACCTGCACAGGTCACCTGTGAATGTTTTGGAGAGAATTTAACACATAATCCCCCTGAGCTGAAAATATTTTCTCAGATGTCACAAGTGGTTGTGAGTTCACAAGTGAGCCATGTTGCTGTCCCTCAAATAAAACGGCGATTGGTTCAGGGACTTGTATGAATACTTTCTCCGAGATGATTGATGCGGGTTAAAGATGGGGAGCATTAACACGCGTGTGCCGTCTGAAGCATAGAACAACATGTCCGATGACGAAAGTAGACAGTCGGCTCGCAATTAGCTTTGGCATTCAAGACGTAGCTCACAAAGGAGAATCACAAATGTCAAGCGTATCCCTTCCGAAATTATTCAGAGGAAACTGGCAGACTGAATATCACCACTGAGTTGTTTGTCAATGTCCAACCTGGTTTGGGAATTCCTTCTTGGGCAGCACAGCACTAATTTCTTCAAAAGGAGTAAAGTTACTTCATTTCCAGAAAATTGTTGGAGTTTGTTTTTTTCCAGCGTCCAGAATAATGTCCTTAAACGACTCAAAATGTACATCGGAAGGTCACGATCCTCTACGTTTAATGATATTTCTTGCAAACAATTCATAATGGAAAGGCATTTTGTTTTATCAAGAAAATTTTCTTGCTTCAATCTCCATTTCAAGCTCGAGGACACTGTTACTCCTTTGAAGAAATTAGTACTGCCTATGAAAATTATTTTTGGCAGTGATGTATGTATGCTTGCACCTTGAGGGGGTGGTGGGATTGTCAGCTGGTTTAAAAATCCTGTGTTTCTCTCACTTCATCCATCCATCCATCCATCCATCCATCCATCCATTGGGACCATACTCTGTGCAGAGCGTTGGTGCTGCCTAAGCAGTCTTCTTGGCAATTGAGCACAATCCTGGACGGGTTACCACTGTAACACAGGATACCAGCAAGCTGGTACTCATTTTGCTGACATCAGAAGGATGACAGGCTAAGTCAACTCCACCTGGTATTAATTCAACAGCCAAGCAGGATTTGAACTCAGGATCCAAGGAACCCAAGCCCACCACTTGAGCCATTAAGCCAATACCAGGCATTCTCTCCCTTGCCACATGCGATATAACTTTCTTCCACTTTGCAGTGGTATGTTTTCTTGGACCATGTGGACTTGACCAAATTTCCTCCCTGTTGTATCAGCTTTAGAGTTACCCTGAGAAGGACAAGCATGATTGTAGCTCTTATAATGTGAAAATAAACAATCCCACAATTCAATAGTCAATTTTTCTGAAGTATGTAAAGGAAAAAGTTGGAAAGTGCTCGCTCGAGTTCGGCATCTTTTTCTGCTAGATAACTACAGCCTCAACTAGAACGGCACTCGGTAGAGCACATACCTCCAGAATCAAATCAATTCGTCCTCGTCACACACCCGACCTGTCCACCCAATTTTGGCCGAATCCATCCATAACTTTTTGAGATATCCTGTTCACAAACAAACAAACAGTGCTGAAAATATAACCTGAATCCCAGGCTTCCAAGATAGCATCATGTGATTTATTTTCTCCAGAAATGTTCCCGATCTGAAAGATAGTACCAGGATAGTTGTTAGCATCCTTATCAAATTGCTGAGTAATTTCCTCCGCCGCCCCTCCAACCGACTGACCGATCATCCGTCCACGTACTTTTGTGTACGCATCATTTCAAAAACCGTTGAACATTTCGCTTTCATATTGCAGGTATCTATTCCTCATGAGGTTGTCTCAACCTGATTAGATCATTGCTGTGATTGGCTGAATTATTTTTTGCCATGGCAACCATCTCGGTAACTTCACTTGTGTACTATAGGGACATATTGAGTCGTCCATCCAATCTGTATTTAGAGTAGTGGACATTCCAAATCCTACCTTCTATTTCGAAAAGACAAGGCCATTTTGCACCAGCACCCTGACCAAATTCCTTGCTTAGGGTTAGATGTGTAATTAACATCTTCTTCTTCTTCTTTTATATGCAGCACAAAGTTACAGATATCATCATTTACTGAAGTTGAAGCTGATGCCACTGATGCAGTACCTCCCTGTAGGTCAGAGCAAGATTTTGTAATTTGTTCAGGGTGTCGGCGATGGTTCGCTCACTCTTCACGCAGGACACCGCAGGACACCCAGTTTAACGGATGACAGTTTATAACTGGGTCAAGATTCAAATCCAGGTGAGGAAGCTCAAAAGTGAGCGTGCATCCTGCCTGTACCCTATAATTAGCATAACTTGCATTGAGGTGGAAGTGCTGGGGTGTGGATGGGCCAAACAGCCTTATTACAGTGCGGTGACATCGCGCTGTTATATAACTGGCTATTCTGTCCTGTGTCTTCTGTCACACTTATGGCTGCGTACGTCCCTTTGATCTGAGGGCTATAAATAGAAATTTGTCCAACGTCACAACTCTTCCCATCATGCAAGCTAATTCACCGTGTCTACATTTAAATTTTATAACTGCAAAATTGTTTCCTCATTCTTAACCTAGATTTTACTGCCCCCAGCCGCGCGATATCGAAGTATTTGCTTCTTGTTTATCTCATGATTTCAATACCTTCTTACCCAGAGGCCTATTCTTTTCAACTTTAAACAAAGGTCAGATATATCGGTGATAATACATTCTAGGTGAATGAAACGTTTCACATCAATCAGTGATTACTCGATGCCCCTTACCTTCAAAAAGTTCTGCTGTTGGTTTTTGTGAAAGCACCTGTTTCTTTCACCTCTGTTACTTCACTATAAACTTGTGCTTTGTTTCACTGCAGAGTTAAAAAGGTTGTGTTATGAGTGCAATGGAGATTTGATTACCGGTGGAGAAGGGATCGCTCAACGACAATGTAATTTTTTTTTTTTTAAATGAGAGAATATTTGATGGCATTGAATAAGGCAGAATAGACAGTCATGGCAGTAATATGGGATTTCTGCCATCTTAACACACAGGGAAGAAGCTGATGGCGGCTGCTTTTGAAGCATTTGTTTTCAATTATTCAACATCTTCAAGCTAAAAGTTTCACATCCTTTGACCAGGATAAATGGAATCGACGGTTATAAAATATGTGAGCTTTTAGTGCGTTCTTTATGACTTGCCTTCCTCTTATGTTTCTTGACCTGCTTCTCTCTGCCAGTTACTGAAAATGCCAAAAAACTGACTCCACCGTTGGAAGTATATCAAAAGGTCATGAGATTTTGTGTGATGTGTCATTGTTTCAGCAAAGCGGGGTGTATGACTACTGATGCTTGCAGAATGTTTTTCATGAGAACAGGGTTCTTTGAACTTGTACCTGGCACGGCATGTTAAAATGAGAAATACCTTATTCCGACAAAGCAGGAGTTGCAATTAATTTTTTTGAAATGTTGTTTTCTTCCAACGTATAGGATAGTGCTTGCTCTGTGGTCGTATGCAATCAGCCCTCAATAGTACCAGCTTACATGATTGTTTCTCCTTCATGGGCTCGTCAATCTTTCTGTTGCGAGACGGATGTTCAAAAAGAAAAATAATACTTTAATTGTGTTAAATTTTATTGATATAAAATTGGTGTTTGTAATCTGCACGGCAATAATGAACTCAAATATTTTAAGTTAGACAAAAACATGTTACATATGGCCAAGTTGACGAAAATATGACTAATATACTTAATTTATGAAGAATATTTTTTTATTACATATTAAACATATGAAATGCAAAGGCATCCACCAATTTATTACTCGTAATTGGTGTTCACAACAATCCTTGACCATATTATGGAATCTCGGCCGAGGCCCTTACCTTTTTCCTTCCACCCTCACATTTTCACCTTTATTCGCTTTTAAATTTCTTTTCTCTGAAACCGCATGAGCGATTGATGCAAAACTTTTAACATATGAGCACCTACCCATGGAGATTTAAAAAAAAACAAAGTTACATGATTATTGGTTTGAAAATGTGACAGGCGTTACAAAAAGGTGTGTTTTCTGTCGGCATGGGTTTTAGGGTGTTTCACCGAGCAGGAATAAATGGACTTGACCTCGCTTTGTTTGGCCTCGACCGAATTATAGCAGAGATACAAGTATAATTATGTGTGTTATGTAGAGCTAAAACGATGTACTTATTATGTATATATGCCATAATATACGATGTGAAAGAATTTGACCATTCAAGCAATTGCAAAAGCTTTGCCACGCCTTGCATTCCTCTTCAGATAAAGATGGGTTCTAATAATTCTGAAGAATGATAGCTTTGCGGAGATAAAATGTTTGATGCATAAACTGCAGGCGAGGCCACAGTTTCTGAAGAGGAAAATCTCGATTTTGGAGAGTAGTGAGAAGGAGTGCAAGAAAGAAGCAAGAAAGAGTGAGATGGAGAGGGAGAGTGATGGAGGAGTATAGAATGAGAGGGGATGAGGGAAGATCTGAAAAATTCCTTCAACCTACCTTATTCAATGATCATCCGGATGGCCAGAAATCGGGTTGGGTGATATATCAATATTATCAGCTCGATGAGATATTGAAAAAAATATCGTCAACACGATAATACATTTTTCAAACTGTTGATATATCGGCACATTCGATAATGGGAAAAGTGTTGTGCGGTATGGTAAACTGAAGATTTTGAGATGTATTTTCATTGATTTAATAAGAATATCGACATGAAAGACTCATTTTATCACAACACGGTGGTCCCAGTGAAAAAATGATATGCACAACACCATTCTCTCTGGTCTTTCATGCGAATGGTGAGAAAACTTCATCCCATCTCAGTTGCCAGTTCACCTGCCTCATCATCAAAGTATTCCACTGAAAGGAGGAGGGGGATTATTTGGCATTTCCACTGGTAAAATCACTGCATCAGAACTCCGACTCAGACCCCATGCAGGAGAGCTTTTATCAAGATGGGAAGCACACACACAAAAAGTGCTGCCCCCAGGGCAGCTCACAAACATGCTTCCCTCAGAGGGACTAACACCAGATTCAAACACAACACTCATCTTCCCCCTCCCCCTCAACCATCACGGTCGATGCTCATTTCATCCCCCCATGCACCCATCATAAACAAAGTAAAAACTTTAAAGAAATAGAAAAGCATAGGACCCGTTGTATGGTGCACGTCCATAGAGGCCAAGCTTCGCGCTAGATATAATGACGTCCCAGACATAATGCCGGATTGACATCCCAGACATAATGCCGTAATGACGTCACAGACATAATGCCGTAATGACGTCACAGACGTAATGCCGTAATGACATCCCAGACATAATGCCGTAATGACGTCACAGACGTAATGCTGTAATGGCGTCACAGACGTAATGCCGTTATGTTGTCACAGACAGAATGCCGTAATGACGTCCCAGCGAAAAGAGCCTTCCAGGCAGAGGGATGGACAGATAAATCCAGATACGTTAATATACAGTTAATATACAATTGATGAAGTCTGATAAACTGAAATTATACCGAAATTATAAACTGAAAATCTATACTGAAATTCAACATTAAAAAGATGAAGGAAAACAGCGACTGCTGGAGCGACTGAAGTTGGGTGTTGCCAGAAACAACGATTTATCTATATTTTTCTGAAATTTAAATGAAAGTAATTGAGAAGGCACTTTCTTCCACATTAAGTGTACTCGTGTGTCATTATATGTATAGTTTGTACATTTTCTGTCAGTGTAAGTCTGATTTTAAATTTAAAAAATGCTAATTAAAAAAAAAAAAATTTTGATTATTTTTTTCCTTAAAATTGAGATAGCAGAAAAACTTGACGTGATTGAGCGAAATTAGATACATTTCTGAATTCAGCATGCAAAAAACATATAGGGACCGTTGAGAAAACCTAGACCTCTGAAAAAAATATTTCAAATGCAGCCCAGTGTAATCGACAAGAGTATCGACTCATGGAATTATTTTGCTTAAGTTACATCATTGAAAACTCTAATTAAAGCCTTGAAAAAGAACATGGCAGAATCTTCCAGTGAAGAGCTACTCTTTAAATGCATACAAGACTGACTCAAGGCAAGCTGTTTGTTAAAGTGCTTCATGCAATATTTTCAGAAACAACTTATTTTTATTAATATCAGAATGCGTGCCCATTCATTAGGTTCTGACAGATATAGGGAAAAGTAATTGCAAGACAAAAGTAAAAGCAAGGAATGGAAGAGCATTGCAGCAAACAATCTATTACTAATGTAATTTTACAATCGTCCATTACAAATTTGCCGCACGAAACTAAAAATATTTCTCAGCATACATTTGGAGAGTCATAAATTGTGAACTTCATTCCCATTTATCTCTCAGTCATGATTTAAATTTAGCTACTTCAACATCGTCCAGAAAGTTTTTATTGTGTTATAAACCAGAGCAATTAATAAGCCTCAGGTCCTCTGAAAACACTTGATGTTCTTACCAAACATCCAGACAATGACGAATTCGCTGGATTTTAATATCATAAAAATGATTTCACAATTTGTTTGGAAATTATTTGCATCAACTGTAGATTCCTTAATGTGGGACTATTCAAATTTGATTGAATAACCTGTAAAATAAACTAAATAAAGTCATAAACTCCCAGATTTACTGGAATAATGACTAAAGTATCTGCTCTGAGTCTCGGAGGTCTGAATTTAAATTCTGACCCCAGCTGAGTCGTAATATCAAAGACTTTTAAAATGGCGCATGCTGCTTCCTCACTTGATGATAAAATGGTACTAAGTGTTCAGCACTTAGAGGATAGAGCATGGACAAACATCATGGGTGAATATTCCATTAGGAAGGGGGAAAATTTTCCTTAATTTTCTCACTGATTATGGAGAGAAAAATAGGACCACTGGACTGAAGCTCATTTGGGCCCGATCCTAGTGTTGTAACCCAAATTTGGAAGCATTCTGACTGGTGGGTCTGGAGAGGAAGATTTTTGAAGGAATTTACACGATTTTCCCCAAAATTGATTACGGTGGCAACTTTGACAGACTTCTGGTCATGTGATCGGCATGACTTCTGCAATTTAACATTCCTTCCCTGACCTAATGTTGGAACCCAAATTTAGTAGCATTCTGACTGGTGGGTCTGGAGAAGAAGATTTTTGAAGAAATTTACTTAGTCGGTCATTTTTGACGTACTTAAAGTCATGTGACCGGAATGAGCTTGGCAATTCCTGGTAACAGGCAGCAGCGGAACGTTGCTGCCAAATTTTAGCTGGATCAGCTCAGCGATTTGGCCGGAGAAGTCGAAGTAGGAGACGGACGGATGGACGGACGGACGGATAAACGGACAGATGGTTCACGATGACGATATCTTGTTTGAAATTCCAATCCTAAAAAAAGCTTAAAATGATGTCACAAAGATTGCTTTGCTGATATTCAAAGCACCTTTGGGATGTCATGTTACTTCCCACAATGTCTGGCAATGTTGTGTGTGTGTGTGTGTGTGTGTGTGTGTGTGTGTGTGTGTGTGTGTGTGTGTGTGTGTGTCTGTGTCTGTGTCTGTGTCTGTGTCTGTGTCTGTGTCTGTGTCTGTGTCTGTGTCTGTGTCTGTGTCTGTGTCTGTGTCTGTGTCTGTGTGTGTGTGATTTGTGCTGCAGCTCCTACATTTGCAGTGATGTATTTAGTATTTTCAGTTGCAGGACTAAATTAAATATTGCCAGTCAAGGGTTCTACCACTCCAGGCCAGCAGTTTTGGGCCTTGGGAGTTGGGGTTGGTGGGGGTGGGTGGAGAAACCCAAGTGTCAGAGGTTCCTACAGGATCTTTCCTGCATTCTCAGCCATTTCTGACTATAAAAATAACATAATCATGTCAACATTTTGTTACTTTTTACGCATAATCAAAATTTGTTTGACCAACACTTTGTTTAGTAACAAGTCTTGGAATATGACATTAAACAATGAAAAGAATACAAAAATTGATGATGGCATTCCAGAAACTGCAGCTTTTTCTCATTTGTAAATTTGGTATAATCTACTCCATGTATATCTTGCCTTTGAACTTGGCATACAAGCCTTTCCCTTTGAGTATATTTTGCCTTTGAAGTTGTTGAAACTTGTACATGAAAGAGTTCATAATTGAAATTAAACTTCATTGCTTTTATTGTCATTCAATGACACAGCTATCAATTACTCCAGATAACATTACTCCTTAGCGAGCTTTGGTGTATTCCTGATAATCTAGATTTCTAAAATAGTTTAGTTGGCACACAGGCTGATTTGACGAAGGCTTCTGATTGGACAAATTGACTCATCACAGCAATAATGAAAGGGGGGTCGGAGATGGACGATTGAGAAAAGGTAAGTTATGGATTATTGGCGACTACATTTTGAAGGGGCTTTCAAGTTAATCATATAAAGCTGCAGAATTAACTTGTTTTTTTTTCCGTCAAAAACCTTTTTTTTTCATCAAAGTTTCCGGACTAATGTGAAAACTTGGCAGGTAAAAAGACCGGTGACCAGCACCTAAATACATCCATGCATGAGCCTTAGACTATGTAAAAAGTAGAAGAAAATGCAATGCCCCCCAGTCATTTCCTCTCCGATGTGTCCTTTGTATGCCATTGTTGTTTTCATCTCAAAATGAACCCTTTGTGAACATGACACAACTTGGCAGAGTGTCCAAGTCAAAGTTTTATTTTTGTGTTCAAAGATTGCGCTCCTGGCATTCCTGAAACATCTCTTGTTCTCCTATGTTTGTATACCATAATCTTTGTTGGTCTGTTTAGCATTTTCCATCTGAGCTGTTTTTCATGATCCTGTGATACTAGGCTCAAAGCCAAAATTCTCTCTTGACTTGTGCATTGTCCACTAACATCCTTGTAATTAATGTACAAATGCACTGATCTCTGCTCATGTCCTACTATTTGATGTAAGACTACATCAGTGCTTTCTCATGTCTTTGTCCTGTATGTGATGTGTACACGCTCCAGCCTGAGCCCAACTCAGTGTAAACAAAAATAGTTTCTCACCAGACAAAGGGAATAACTCTCAGACCTGGTCAGTTGATTCATGAAAGAACAAGATCAAAAATGTTCCCAAGTCGACCCATCAGAATGTGGGAATATTGGGGGCCAGTGAAGTACAGGGGGATTCAAAACAAAGAGTGAAGCAGAAACTTAACACCTCATGTGCAAAAAGATATAGTTCTTTCAGAGAAAAGTATTTATTGTCAAATAAAGTTCACTTGAGTTATGTCTCAGCTGGTGGGTATTTCACTTGAGTGAGTTATTGATACCTGCAAGTCAACAAGCATACATTTTAATTATAACATTAACAAACACATGAAACATTATACTGTATTTTGTTCAGTGCACTGTTACTTTCGAAACACCCAGTAGTAGTAGCAGCAGCAGCAGCAGCAGCAGCAGCAGCAGCAGCAGCAGCAGCAGCAGCAGCAGCAGCAGCAGCAGCAGCAGCAGCAGCAGCAGCAGCAGCAGCAGCAGCAGCAGCAGCAGCAGCAGCAGCAGCAGCAGCAGCCTGGTGTTGACTTAGTGGTTAGGGTGGTGGCTTGGGATCCTTGGGTCCTGAGTTCAAGGTCCTGAGTTCAAGCCCCGTTGGCCACTGAATTAAAATACACCAGGAGGTTGACTCAGCCTGTCATCCTTCCGAGGTTGGCAAAATGAGCACCAGTGTACTGGTAAGGGGGACACTGCGTCAGCGACATAGCCGTGTCCCAACCAATGATGCAACCAGCAGCCACAGGCTAACTCGATAGAGAAGGTAGTAGTAGTTTTTTAAAAGATTATTTCAAAAAGAGCTTATGGTTAACGATCCTGTGCTTGTTCCATATTCATCACAACATGTTATTCACAGCAAATGTCCTCTTCACGTCGACTGCACTAATTCCAGGAAGTGCATGATTTGACAGATGCCATTTGAAGAAAGTTGTTAGAGAGAGAGAGAGAGACAGACAGACAGACAGACAGACAGACAGACAGACAGACAGACAGAGAGAGAGAGAGAGAGAGAGAGAGAGAGAGACAGAGAGAGAGAGAGAGACAGACAGACAGACAGACAGACAGACAGACAGACAGACAGACAGACAGACAGACAGACACACAGAGACAGAACAACAACAACAACAAAAAACACCAAGATTTACCTTCAAACAGCATTCTTTTAAAGGGGATTTAAAGTGTGTTATTATGAAATTCTATTTAAAAATCTACCAAGCCGCAGAACACAAAATGTTGAATTATACGTTATGCCTTCACAGCGAGAACAAACATGGCGAACAACTGGTTGGATGGACCTTATTGTTTTTAGATACTCGTGGATGATCTCGAAGTCTTACTCACGTTGTTGTTCTTCATCTTCTTGTGGACTTTTTTGTTTCACAGCCTACAGTTTTCATCGAAACTTCCTGAAACTTGGCATATATATGTACAAACACCCTGCGCAGACAGTAACCATCTCCGATTTTGAAAATTCCTCCCAGAAAAAAAAGTTATGACGTCAAAATATCTCTGCTAATGGAAATCGCCTAAAACATTATCTCCGAAACTAGGCAAGCTTTTTGAATTCTGTTTGCGGGAATCGAACAGGGCATTAGCAGAGATGAAGTACCGCACATATGATGCATCACTATGACGTCATATCAATTTTTATGACGTCATTCCTATTTTTTGACATTTTTTGTTTTTTGTTTCATTTGTTTCACAGCCTACAGTTTTCATCGAAACTTCCTGAAACTTGGCATATATATGTACAAATACGCTGCGCAGACAGTAACCATCTCCGATTTTGAAAATTCCTCCTAGAAAAAAGTTATGACGTCAAAATATCACCGCTAATGGAAATCGCCTAAAAAAAACTATCTCAAACTAGGCAAGCTTTTTGAATTCTGTTTGCGGGAATCAAACAGGGCATTAGCAGAAATGAATTACCGCACATATGATACATCACTATGACGTCACATCAATTTTTATGACGTCATTCCTTTTTCTGACATTTTTTGTTTCACAACCCAGAGTTTTCATCGGATCTTCGTGAAACTTGCCATGTATGTGCAGAAAGCCCACGCACAGGCAGTAACCATCTTCGATTTTGAAAATCCTTCATAGAAAAAAAGTTAACGTCATAATATCGCCACTAATGGAAATCGCCTATACCATTATCTCTGAAACTAGTTTGGTTCACAGCCTACAGTTTTCATCGAAACTTCCTGAAACTTGGCATATATATGTACAAATATGCTGTGCAGACAGTAACCATCTCAGATTTTGAAAATTCCTCCTAGAAAAAAGTTATGAAGTCAAAATATCTCAGCTAATGGAAATCGCCTAAAAAATTATCTCCGAAACTAGGCAAGCTTTTTGAATTCTGTTTGCGGGAATCGAACAGGGCATTAGCAGAGATGAATTGCCGCACATATGATACATCACTATGACGTCATATCAATTTTTATGACGTCATTCCTATTTTCTGACATTTTTTGTTTCACAACCCAGAGTTTTCATCGGATCTTCGTGAAAGTTGCCATGTATATGCAGAAAGCCCATGCGCAGGCAGTACCCATCTCTGATTTTGGAAATTCTTCCTAGAAAAAAGTTGACGTCATAATAGCGTCGCGAATGGAAATCGCCTTTACCATTATCTCCGAAACTAGTCAAGCTTTTTGAATTTTGTTTGCGGGAATCAAGCCGGGCATTAGCACAGATAATTGTTCGCAAACCTGATACATCACAATGACGTCATATTCGTTTTTATGACGTCATCCTTAAGAGGACGAGGATCTTCTCTCATTCGAGCTTGTTTTTTTCCATTTGCTGAAGCCAGATGATGCAGCTATTCAATTTTGCAACCTGGGACACAGATTCTGTCAATGCCTCAGTTTGATGCATCGTCAGAGCAAATTTTTTTGTATATTTAGTATGTACGATTAGCAAGACAACATTAATTGATTGTAGTCCTTCAACGGTACCGCCAACCTGAGTTCCCCTGCAAGGGTGTTCAATGCAGAAGGAGGCCATTAATAAAATGAAAGCTTGCTCAATTTTGCCAACTTATGGTTGTTTGTCAGTGCTCTATCCTTTCTAAATGCTGAGCATCAAGCAAAGAAGCAACATGAAACATTTTAAGTGTTTGATATGACTCGGCCCAGGTTCTAACCGCCACCCTCCCAGACTCAGACAGCGGACGATCTACCATTACGCCACTGAGTCTGCTTAGAAAAGTAAGATATGTCCATCAATTTTCTGCAACATTTCCAGTTGATAACAACCTATTTCTGAATCCTCAACAATTTGTACTGATCTTTGATGCACTTTGACAACTCTTCCTGAGATGTGTCCAAGTCTACTGACCTCTAAATGCTTTGGATTAGCCAGAAAGCATCAGAAGTACAACAAAGAAAGTCACATGATGGCTTGTCAGTGTGGTCACCCATGTGATGGTATCCAACAGTGTGGCCATATGCTGCCACTCCACTTCTGGATTTGAATCACTGGAGCAAATTGCATCGTCAAGGCACATGGTCGACCAAACTGAGCACAATCATTGACATTATACGAGTATCAGCGACTGCTGTAGCCTTATATTCGAATCAATCTACGGCTTAACCTCAAACAAATTGCAAAATACTGACTGAATAAATACAGAAATACCATTAAACAATCATATATATAAAATGTAGAAAAATCTACTTGGTGGAACATGGTTTATTTAGAGGTAAAACTATTGATTAAAACGCAAGATATTGTGTGTCCTGTGCAGTCTGCCGTGCAAACCAAGGGAGAGAACTCTTCAGTCTGACGTTGTTACACCGCCAAGTTTCTGCAAGTTGTGGCAAGTGATGTTGTGCAACAGACTCCTACCAGAAAGCCGAAAAATTGGAATATCCCTCAACTACAAAAAATCTTTGGGTCCAGACACATGCTTTCTTCTGCCATTTGTTCATGCAGTTGCCAGTCGTGATGCAACATCACGCCTATATGAGATTGGGAAAGGAGTAGTTCTCAAGAAGGTAAAAAGTGACATTTATTTCAGGAAACAGGATGAAGTTTTCTGCAAAGTATTGTTTTTAGAGTGGAGATCACATCAGCTGGTGAGGAGACTCTCACTTGTTTATACAACGGAATTCCTGGTGAGGGCTTAGATGCCTTGCATTACCAAAGGTTCTGTGAGAAGGTGTCAACAAGTTCGATCTTTGTACAGGTACACACACCCTCCACAGCAGCCGCAGCATGCTCTCATTGTACCTCTGTGTGTTCCTGCAGGTTCAACAGTAGATGGGGAAATCTAGTAACATGGATCCATAAGACTGGGGAAAGGTACAAATTCAGGGAAAGCTTGAACGTCGAACGACAGATATATCATCAGCTCCCGATGCTCTTCTTAGAGTGATATGCTGTAACTGTTGATCAGATTGTGATTACAAAAAAAGGTTAAACCTGCAAGAGACATGGCCTGGAATGTTCTATTGCCTGCAGAGACTGCAGGAGTGTTAGCTGTACAAATTTGGCTTGTCTTCCATCTGACAGTGTTAGTGATGAACTCTGACATCATATGTGAGGAGCTCGAAGAATGTTTGGGGATTTTTCTGCAATCTGTGGATAACTAGCTGAGTTTTAGTTTGTACAAGTAATGGCCCATGAAAATAAATTTTTCTTATTGAAAATATTTATTATTGTCAGAAATGATTAGTTTTAGGAACCTGATTATGAAATGAAGCGGTGATTTATCTTTAAACTTCATTATCCAGACAAAATAGACCGGATAGCAGAGTTTATTGAACAATGATTGATTAACTGCTTTAAAATTGTATTCCAAAAACGTATAACATGCCAAACATATACCATACCGATGTCCTTTTACATCTTTGATGTGAAATGAAAGGTTTATTAAAATTTGAATGCATGACTTTCTGAAGTGGCCCATATACTCTATATTTAAGGACTAGCAGGGGCTGCCTGGGGAGTTGGGGAG
>NC_140962.1:133287863-133295363 GCF_056783735.1 Eptatretus burgeri
ACCTGGTACCAAAGGAATTAAGTCTCCGTCTCAGATCCTTGGTCAAAGTCCAAGTCTCGCACCCATAGAGCAAGACTGGAAGTACCAAGGACCTGAAGACTCGGACTTTCGTCCTCCCGCACAGGTACCGGCAGCGCCACACCCCATGATCCAGTGAATCCATGACTCCCCAGGCCCGACCCAGACGTCTATTGACCTCCGGCTCACAACCTGCGGAGACATGAATATCACTGCCAAGGTAAGTGAATCTATCCACGACCTCAACATCCTCACCACAAACAGACACAGACAGGACAGCAGCATCCAAGATGTCACCGAAAGCCTGGATCTTTGTTTTGACCCAAGAAATCCGTAATCCCAACGGCTCCGACTCCTCATTCAGCACCTCGAGGGCCCCCAAGAGGATGTCTAAAGTCTCCGCAAAGATGACTGCATCATCTGCAAAATCAAGGTCCGAGATCTTGACATTGCCAAACGATGCACCGCAACTTGATCTCTCCGACATCCTCCCAAAAATCCAGTCCATACAAGTGTTGAAAAGTGTGGGGGCAAGTACACATCCCTGACGAACTCCAGTAACAACTGGAAATAAGTCAGAGGCGGTACCACCACACTTCACAGCACTCTCAGTACCAGAGTAGAGTTCAGACATCAGATCGATCAGTTTCGGTGGCACCCCACGAAGACCAAGAATCCTCCAGACGACATCCCGATTCACTGAATCGAACGCTTTACAGAGATCAACATAGGCTGCAAGCAGCCCCTGCCGAAACTCTCGTCTGCGTTCAGTGAGGACACGAAGAGCAAGGATACGGTTGATGTAGATGACACCATCTTAGGTTGAAATTAAAAAAAATTTAAAATCATTTATTAATTTCAACTTCACTACACCAATAATATACCCCAAAGGAACTTCCATGCCAAATATCAGCATCCTAGTACACATATTAAATGAATGGCAAGCTTCTAAAAAATAACTTGCACCAAAAACTTTAACGTTGATGTGCTACAAAAAAGTTAAGTTCAAAACAGGTCAAAAATTTAAAACATTTGAAATTATTTTTTTAATTTCAACTTCACTACATCAATAATATACCCCAAAGGAACCTCCATGCCAAATATCAGCATCCGAGTACACATATTAAATGAATGGCAAGCTTCTAAATAACTTTCACCAAAAACTTTAACATTTTCACGCTCACGCTGACGCTGACGCTGACGCTGACACTCACACCGGAGGTATCGCTATAGCTCTCTTATCTGTTCTTCCAACAGGCGAGCTAAAAAAACAAATCTCACTCCTCTCTGCACATGTGCGATCGGGACAAATTCAGAGGCAAAGTGCTGTGAAACTGCAGGTTTATGTTCCGTACAATTCATGTTCTGATTAATATTCCACAGTGTTCAGAAGATAAAATTCGATTGAAATTAAGTAGTTTCTCGATCATAGACTGATGTCTGTAGACAGACAGACTGACAGACGGAGTGAACCAATTGCTTAACCCCACTCAGCACTTTGTGTGTGGGGTCGTGATTTGAAATTAATTACATTTAACAGTAGATGCCTATTCTGCGAGCTTTGATAATATATATCGGAGGACATTTGTTATAACTGAAAACGGTTTGATTTATTCAAAATCGATTCGCCAAATGGTAACTCAAAGGTTTCATTTAATTAAACATGAGTTACCCGGTTACAAGAACCTCGGGTATATGCGTGTATGCATTATGCCAAATGTGTTTGTGATGTTATCTCAAATGTGTTTGCGATAGCGGTAAATCTCAGCCTTCTACGTTTTAGAGAGCGAACAGTAATTTGGAATACCACTTCGTTGATGACCAATGCCAGGTTTTTATACAGTAGTCGAGGCTCATGGGGGAGCTAAATGACAGATGGCAACAGGTCCATAGATAGGCATAGGGCAAAAGGAGATCAGGCAGACAAAAACACATAGACCCCACAAACGAGTAGTTGAATGGCAGCAATGGTAGTGGAAGGAAAAGAAGAAGCTGGAATTGGGTGGCTGGTGAGATTATAAGAGATCGGTGGCGGTATAAAGGAGACAATATGAGTTAACGATGCACGGCACTCTTGAATGATTGGAATGAAGACGTGCTGTGATGTTATACCGTGACACCTCCGATTGATTAATTAGATGGTCATGTTGGACACTTAGCTCTGAATGTCTTGGACAAATATTGATAACCTTCAATGATTTTTGCATTTCTCATCGAAAGAACATGAAGGATTTTTAGACGTCACGATTTGTGGACATATTGTGGGTAACTACTGTATATCAGACTCATAACTATAAAGGTGTGCACAAAAGCTCACCTTTCTCCTCCTTAATAATTGGTACTCGAACCTGAAACTTGCACCAATAGTCGAACAAATTCTCAGTTTCTTTCCTCGCATTGAGTTGTGCGAGGTTTCAGTTTCATCCTATTAAGAGACAAACAATTAGCGATAAACCCACCTGAGTTGACATGGTGATACCTCCCTTTGAAAAAAAAGTCTCATTGGCGTTATAACTATGGAGAACCATGACTAATATAATAGTTCTTGTAAAACATGAATGTGATATATTTCACTGTCATGGTGTGAGTACACTGTTGACTATCCTCAAAACCCCAACACTTCCTTCTTTATTTTTCAGAAAGCTCGAATGGCTCGTATTCGAGTGGCCAAGAGTGGCAGCTCCAATGCATTTTTGCAGAGCAAGCGGAATGGACGTCTGCTGGAGGCACTGGAACAGGTGAGTTGAGCACCGACACTTCATGAACACCTACGTTGGGCATTAAAATTGTCCGATGAATGAGATACTTACAATCAGCCGATGGTGCATTCACACACAAGGGTTATTCCAGAGTACCACCAAAGTTTTTAGAGCCGAGGTTTGTGTGAATGTGGAAACCTCGGAGGAGTTAATCCTTCAGGGACCATGGCTTAGTAGTACAGAATCATATCAGGTCTGTGTGAACAGGACAAGCGTTTGCTCAGGTAGCGGTCTGCAACAATTCTCACCTGATTTTGACACGATTCCTGGGAACCTACAGCTTGTCGCACCATTATTACCTATCTCCACTGCAGGCAATGAGTTGACAGCTTCTCCGCATTCACAAGTACATTTGGAGCATGCGCATTAAAAGGATGAATGCACTGTTAACGTGAATCTCTCTTTCCACCGTTTGCCCTCATATGTTAATCACGTGATCCATCACCATGCCTCATTACTCCAGCTAGTTTTCTATACCCTTGCCTGGCTCAGATTAACCAATTCGATATAAAAACCAAAATATATATAAATATATATATATATATATATATATATATATATATATATATATATATATATATATATATATATATAATGTAAAAGTAATTTGGCATATCTTGAACAACAACTAATATTACTACTATGACTACTACATTAAAGGTCAAAATAATTGCTACATTCTTCTTGTGGAGTCGACTGGGCAGCTTTTTTTTTCTCAAGTCTTTCACGAATCGGCTGGTGAGGCCCGACGTTAGGCTGAAGGTTATTTGGCAGGTATTTGTAGGTTGGTCATGGTGCCGGCGATAATTCACCTACTCTTTGCGAAAGCCACCTTAGCATCTTTAACATCCACCAACCACTAGTGCTGGCATATGATCCTTCGGCTTAACGTCCCTCCGATGGACGGTGCACAGATTGATGCCTCACCCTGCATGCGAATCACCAGGTTGAAGGTTTATTGCTGGGTCGACATTCGAACCCTCTCGGCCCATCCTGCCCGCCCTTTTGGCGTGTCTTGGACTGTTGTAGTAAGTTCATTCAGAGAAACTTTTGAATGTCCCTCGTAATTTGTGAATTTTTTTTTATGGTGAAGGCAATAAGTTACACAGCATAATTTATTTTTAACGTTGTGATACAAGTCCTACATGCATTATTATTATTATTATTAACTAACGGATACCCTGGGATACACGGCGTTGCCCGGTGCTGTTCTATCTATCCTGTTGGCATTAGGAAGAATTTTTTTTCTATTTTTTTTCTTGGAGCTTAAAACACTTCCCTCCACCCACTCAGAGTCAGGAATCATTTAATATTTCCTTCCACAAAACTGCAAAGGCTTATTAGGCATGAAAGATCAAACTTTTTTCCAAAATTTTCGAGAAAACAACAATTTGCCTGAAAAACTCCCCGGCACTTACTGATGAACATCTGAAAGTTTGTCGACGATCTGTTTGACCATCTCTGAGAAAAATAGTGATACACAGACAGACTGATAAACATCTCTCTTTGAGTATAGACCAGCAGGGGTAGCAACGCCAGGTCCCTCTTCCTGCTCATTCCCCTCATCCTACCCCTCCCCCTGACTCTTCCCAACCTACCCCTTCCCCTCCCTTTGGATTCCCACCTCCCCTTCCCCTGCCTCCCCTGATTCGTTGGGGTTGGCTTGTGGGTTTCCCACTCCCTGGGGACGTGTATAGTGCAAAAATGCAAGTTGTCTCCACACCTGACTTGTTATACCCTCTGCCACCACCACCAGGTGGTGCTACACGATACACATTTACTTGGAGAATTTTTGGCGCCATCCCGAACCCCCTCCTACTACAAATGAAACCAAGTAGCCCATGTTCATCACGAGGTCTAACTTGGTCTATGAGCCATATTTGGTGGCAATTGACCCAGTGGTTTTGGTGTGATCGGTGTTACACACAGACAGACAGAAAATGACATTTATTTATTAAATTATCGTCCATCCAGTAGTTACGTGCAAATGGTATCGAAGCAGCATCAGCTATTCAAAGGCAAAATTTTCGGTTTCAAAGTGCAGGCTTCACGTCTGGATCTGTTCTTGGGTCTCGTTATGACATCGGAAAATTTTACTCTACATCAGTGAAGGATGTGCAATACAAAAGAGCACACAGGGGCTTTATCTATTTCCATCAGCACGTTGTCATCAACAGATGGCATTTTAAATTAATCTGATGGCCCAAAACAGCCATGATGCTTACGAATAGCTGCATTTACAATAAATCCCTAGTTTTAGTGATTCCACTGCCGGCAAGACCCGCTCATGACACAATGGCAAGACGGTCTTGGTCACACACCTGGCATATGGCTACACCAACCAACCATCATCAGGTTCCACTGCTCTGTGGGGCAGCATTAACAGCAATAATTCCTCTAACTTCAGCGATTAGCAAATTGCTTTCAGCCTTCAGGCTTTTTGCTTCAATATGATATGAAATCAAGGATCTGTCTGCCATGCTTTCACACACCCGTTAGTGCTTGTCACCATATCCTGTTTTGCAAAAATGTTTCCATATTTCCTTTTCCATACCTATAAAACAACTTGTTTGATCACAAAAAGTTTATTAAAAAAAAAGGTAAGGAATTCCTTCCTGTTCTCAATATTTCACTCCTCTCTGACTCCATGACTCCCCTTCTGCTTTCACAATGATTGTTTTTCTGGTTAGTCTGCCTCTTTCAATCCTGAAGATTATTCCACAAAAAACAATGGTGGCTTGTTTGTGCTCTATCCTTTTTAAATGCCGAGCATCAAGTAAGGAAGCAGCACGCAACATTTTTATGTCTTTGGTTATGACCCGGCCAAAGTTTGAACCATTGACTTCCCAAACTCAGAGCAGACACTCCAACCATTAAACCACCGAGTCTGGTAACCCCTTCCCCCTCCCTTTCTTAACTTGCTCATCTTTCTCCTATGATCTCTTGTCATAACTTTGTTTTCCCAAGGGTGCTCTTTGGCTGCAACCATGATTGTGCCACCATTTTGTCGATTGAAAATTGTTTTCCGAAAGCCTATTGTTTGTAATTACTGCACTGATTCTGCACTGCAGTATCTCATTAAGCGTGGAGGTTGGTGTTTTATCGTGCACACAATGCTGTAAAGGGCTGATCGAATAGCCCAGAGGTTGCTTACTGACCTTTCAGCTGTCCACTTATGTCAACTTGTTCAGCGTAAATACTTTTCACAGTGCAGGCTTACTGGCCGCCTCTGATGTTTTATTGTTTCTTTTCTCCCGGTTGTGGAACGGTCTTCAATTGCACTCTTCCCTCTGGGGCTTCAAGTTCTCTGTGCACCACCTTCTCATGTTAACCCTGATCCCTACCCATGATCTTTTCTACCCACATTACCCATTACTAAATTTCAGTTTTTGTGTTCTCTCTTATCTACCCTTATCTCTTATCTACCCCCTTCCCCTCTCTCTCTCTCTCTCTCTCTCTCTCTCTCTCTCTCTCTCTCTCTCTCTCTCTCTCTCTCTCTCTCTCTCTCTCCTTCCCTCCCTCTCTTGCTCCTACCCCCCTCTTCCCCTCCCTCTGTCTCTCTCCATCCCTCCTCACTTTTTTCCTTTTCTTAGAGTAAATTCTGAACTACAGAAACGTTCACGACTTGTCTATGGCTTTCTGTACACCTGGTTTCAGATATAATAATTAATTTGTCTACCTTTATAGTAATTATATTTATTGTACTACTATTTGTTAGATTGCAAGACTCCCCCCCCCCCCAAAGTCTTTTGTTTGTAAATGCTGCACTTACCGACAGATTATCTCAAAAAGTAGGTATTTTATTCTGAAATTGAAATTCTGAAATTTAATAAACACATAGTGAAATAAATTTCATTCTGAAATACCCCGATGAATAACATGACATGAAGGTTAAAGCAGAGCCGTCGTGCCATTCAATGGTGGAAGGCCTTGTCATGCTCAAAATGGTACCCTGAATTAAGATTGGGCAATCTGCTGCATCTGCTTTCTCCACATTCTGGTTTTAACAATAAATCTCATGAAGGAATACACACAGTTTTCACATGAGCGGTGCTATGCAGTGTGATGATTAATGTTACAGCCGTTGGGTTCATTCAGTTACCCAGCTCAAATCCTAGTGAATCGCATCAAAGTGGTTCTGTCGACTGATTCTGTCATCCTGCATTGGATTCGGGGGAACTTTTCCCGAATATGCGCCCACAGTCAATGAACAATGGGAAGGTCCTTTTCACTATCTAATCACTTGTGTGTCCATTCACACCTCAGGAGATAGAGCATGGTGATTGACAGGACAGAAATACTGTTGTTGTTGTTGTTGTTGTTTCGTATGCAGCCTGTGGCTGCTGTTTGCATCATTTCTGTAAGAGTGGCTGTGCTGCTGATGCAGAGCCCCTGTTATCAGTAAGCTGGTACTCATTTTGCTCACCTCAGAAGGACGACAGGCTGAGTCAACCCACCTGGTGTTATTTCAACGGCCCGACAGGGGCTCAAACTCAAGACCCTCAGATCTTACGCCAGCCACCCCATTAAGCTAACACCAGCCTTAAAATACCGTTGACTGTGCAGGACACAGCTCAGTTCCAGGTGGAGACACAGTCTTGCAGGGACAATTCGTGCCATAAAAACGAAGCCAGCATGAGGGTGAAGTGAGCGTGTCCTGCAGTTGGGACGTGGCGAGAGGCTACAGCAGCCAAACTTGTCAGGCTGTGGAGAACAGAACAAT
>NC_140962.1:133300363-133340363 GCF_056783735.1 Eptatretus burgeri
GCTTTCCTTTCCCTCTCCTCACGCTATCCTCCAAAACCCCCTCCCCCACCATACAACTCTCTGGAGGTCGAGGATAGGAAGGAGTGTCAAAGAATGCATGATTAGGACAAATGAAAGCTTTTTTTTTTTCGCAGTCCCCCTCCCCCTCCCCCCTTTAATATTACCATCAGTGAAGCGACAGGTTGTATTTGCTGGTATTGTAATGTATATCCAAGCTTTGTCAGCGTCTCCTGCTGATGCTCTCATCAGGGTACTGTACTCTATATCATTAAGTGGCTGGCTTTGTGTGATGGTGCTTTAATCTTGTGATCTTGTAAAAGCATGACCTAGCGTGTGTTCTATTAGCAAGCAGCTTGATATCCTTTGCCAAGCAGCTTGCTTGATTTTTAAGTGCTCAAGCAATCACTCCAATGGAACAGAGTGCTCGCCACTGTTTAACAGCATCATGGCGTCATTTTCAGTTTTATTCGATCCTCTTGTGGCAAATTCCCCAAACAAATTCACTGTGTCAGCAGCGGCTGCAGAGTATGAGGAAGAGAGAAAGAAAGATGAATAAATAAATGAGGAGTCAGAAGGAGGAGCCCCCTGCCAAGCTTATCTGTGCACCCTACCATTGTGCACATTTTGGGGAAGGGGTGGAGGGGTTTTGCATTTTTGTAGATCTTGAAGAATTTGGATGAAAAAAGGAGAAATAATAAAAGTATGAATTGTACATTTTAAGAATATTATGAGTATACATAACTGATAGTCGGGGTATTTCCCTGAACATCTCATTGTTCGAAGTATAGTTATGAATCAGACAACGGCGGCCATTTTTACAAACATAACGCAACATCACTTTCCGAGTGGCTAGGCGAGTGGCTAGTAAAGCGGTTTATGTGGACCGGCTGGTTTGGAAAGCGGTTGATGTGGACCGGCTGGTTTTGAAAGTGATAGCAAGCTACTTGGTAATGGAACACACCCCTGGGCTGCCTAATTGTGCACTAGGTGCAGTGATATGAGGAAATGACAGAGGCAGGGCCGGTAGACCTTGCAAATGACCTTTCAATGCCTGATTTTCCTCGCAATAAGTATAGTTGTTCATAGCAATTGCACCTGTGGGTTCAATCAATGTACAGAGCTTTGGCACCTGCGTTTATTTCTGGTAATTCCCACTTTTAAGTTAAATCTCTCAACCTGCAATGCTTATCCAAGTGTATCTCGTAATGCTGAAAGAGGACCATGCATCATTGCTGTGCTCACATTGTAATTAGTGATTGGCTTGAGTTCTATTCTTGTGCAATACAAGTATGCAACGGCAGTGTTGTTAGAAGCAGAGACTCCTGCAGCAATCAAGGGAAGCACAAAGTGCCCCTCCCTTGATCTGAATGGTTTCTCTGGAAGCAACATTTCAACACGGGGACTGAAAATTGGTTTCTCGGCTTCCAGTGGATGAAATCGGCTGCAAGTTTCAGAAGTAAACTCTTTGTACATCGATGTAATATGTTCCAAATTTCAGCAACGAGCGTTTCCACATTCTTGAGGTTTTTTTTCCCGAAAATCCCTAAAATCAACGTTGGTGTCTGTCAGTCTGTCTGTCCACCCGAAATGTTTTGGCACTCATATCTCAAAGACGATACATTGAAACGAGCTGAAACTTGGAATGTACATAGACCGATACGTCTAATTAATGGCTTTCAAAACAAATTCCATCTTAGTGCCATTGTGTTTGCTTTTTTGCTCGTTTTTGCTCAGAAAGGCAAACCCCAAAAAGTTGGACATATAAATTTTTTGACACCGGTCATAAAATAGTCAAACGCGAGAGCTCATAAATTATGAATTGTTGGATGAAAGTTCGTAAAATTTTTTATATGAATAGAGGAACACTTGTTGAGACTTCAAAGTTACCTGCAGCCTCATAATTAGAGACATAGCAAAAATTAGGGACACCGTAAAAGTGGATTTTGGAAAAAATATTGGTCTTTCAGGTGCTCTAATTCTCGAAGAAAACTGATTGAAACATGGAAAACCATATGTAATACAGAGAAACTGTTCCATTCTTGGGGAAAATGCCAGGGGCATAGAAAAGACCATTTGTATGGTGCTTGCCATGTGGCAAACTATAAAAGAAAAGAAGGGGATGGCTTCTAGAAAATTTAAACGATGGAAAAGAATGGACATTCTATGGCTTGTAGAAAATGTAAACAATAGAAAAGATGGGACATTCCATGCCTTGTAGAAAATGTAAATAATAGAAAAGAATGGACATTCCATAGCTTGTAGAAAATGTAAACAACAGAAAAGAAGGGATGTTCCATAGCTTGTGGAAAATGCCAAACAATAGAAAATAATTGACATTCCATAGCTTGTGGAAAATGTAAACAAAAGAAAATAATGGACATTCCATCCTTTGTAGATAGTGTAAGCAATGGAAAAGAAGGGACATTCCATCCTTTGTAGACAGTGTAAGCAATGGAAAAGAAGGGACATTCCATAGCTTGTGGAAAATGTAAACAATGGAAAAATAGGGACATTCCATAGCTTGTGGAAAATGTAAACAATGGAAATGAAGCGACATTCCATAGCTTGTGGAAAATGTAAACAATGGAAAAGAAGGGACATTCCATAGCTTGTGGAAAATGTAAATAAAACAAACGGATATTCCATGGCTTGTAGAAAATGTAACCAATGGAAAAGAAGGGACATTCTATGGCTTGTAGAAAATGTAAACAATAGAAAAGATGGCACATTCCATAGCTTGTAGAAAATGTAAACAAGAGAAAAGATGGGACATTCCATGGCTTGTAGAAAATGTAAACAATAGAAAAGAATGGACATTCCATAGCTTGTAGAAAATGTAAACAATAGAAAAGAAGGGACATTCCATAGCTTGTGGAAAATGCCAAACAATAGAAAATAAGGGACATTCCATAGCTTGTGGAAAATGTAAACAAAAGAAAAGAATGGACATTCCATCCTTTGTAGACAGTGTAAGCAATGGAAAAGAAGGGACATTCCATAACTTGTGGAAAATGTAAACAATGGAAAAGAAGGGACATTCCATAGCTTGTGGAAAATGTAAACAATGGAAAAGAAGGGACATTCCATAGCTTGTGGAAAATGTAAACAATGGAAAAGAAGGGACATTCCATAGCTTGTGGAAAATGTAAACAATGGAAAAGAAGGGACATTCCATAGCTTGTAGAAAATGTAAACAATAGAAAAGACGGGACATTCCATCGCTTTTATAAAATGCAAACAATGGAAAAGAAGGGACATTCCATAGCTTGTGGAAAATGTAAACAATGGAAAAGAAGGGACATTCCATAGCTTGTGGAAAATGTAAACAATGGAAAAGAAGGGACATTCCATAGCTTGTGGAAAATGTAAACAATGGAAAAGAAGGGACATTCCATAGCTTGTAGAAAATGTAAACAATAGAAAAGACGGGACATTCCAGAGCTTGTGGAAAATGCCAAACAATAGAAAAGAAAGGACATTCCATAGCTTGTAGAAAATGTAAACAATAGAAAAGATGGGACATTCCATCGTTTGTGGAAAATGTAAACAATAGAAAAGAAAGGACATTCCATCGTTTGTAGAAAATGTAAACAATTGAAAAGATGGGACATTCCATCGCTTGTAGAAAATGTAAACAATAGAAAAGACAGGACATTCCATAGCTTGTAGAAAATGTAAACAATAGAAAAGACGGGACATTCCATCGTTTGTGGAAAATGTAAACAATAGAAAAGACGGGACATTCCATAGCTTGTGGAAAATGTAAACAATGGAAAAGAAGGGACATTCCAGAGCTTGTGGAAAATGTAAACAGTGGAAAAGAAGGGACATTCCATAGCTTGTGGAAAATGTAAACAATGGAAAAGAAGGGACATTCCATGGCTTGTGGAAAATGCCAAACAACAGAAAATATGGCACATTCAAAAATTATCGTGTTCATGCTGTACTACCCTTGTGTTCTTCGGAGGAACCAAGTGATATGAAGGGGCGTCACTTTTTTCAACAAATTATTCACACACATGCACATTATCTTATGTATTTACGTTTTCAAGGTGCACAAAAATCTTTACTCACTGACGGTTTTTAACCGATATATGTAGGGCGCCCCTTTATATGAACTTTTACTTGGTTACTCCAAAAAACACAAGGGTAGTACAACATTAACACTCGATTTTTTTGAAAGTGCCTTCTTTTTTATCATCTGGCATTTTCCACAAGCCATGGAATGTCCGTTCTTGTCTATTGTTTGGCATTTTCTACAAGCTATACAATGTCCCTTCTTTTCTATTGTTTGCCGCATGACACATACCATATAATGGGACCTTTTCTATGCCCCTGGCATTTTCCCCAAGAATTTCGTGTCTGGATTGAGTGTTGCATTCGCCACTTTGCATCATCTGGACCTTTCACATAACTGCTGCGGCAGTGTTATCCCGAGGAAATCCTATCAGATCAGACCTTCCTCACGAGAAACAAATCTGTCAGGATTATAAAACCTCAGATAATTGCAATTGCACTATCAGCGACATCATAATCAATAACCGCTGAAGGCTGAAAGCACATTGGGTTCCAGAAATAATTATATCCTGTGCTTGCAGTGTCGAAATCGAACATCAAGGGTTAGGTTTTGTTGCGATTGCATGGTGCACAGTGTCTGAAGCACTCACAAGCTAATTATGGTCTTGAAAGAAGGGGTGTCCAAACGGTTGAAGAAACAGAGGTTTGCACTTGAGTTGTCGTTTTGTGCTCACCTTGAATGCACGCTTGTTACATGACATTAGTTTCATTGATTTGAAGTTGTTTGATGTTAAAGTATAATCCAGAACTTTGTTTTGTCATCCTACTCTGGATATTATTAGGATTGAGCATCGATGTGACATCGTATTTCTTTCTGCAAAGGTGCCAGTTCAAAAATATTCCAGAAACAGATGGTGGCCATGTATGTCTCTCTCTCTCTCTCTCTCTCTCTCTCTCTCTCTCTCTCTCTCTCTCTCTCTCTCTCTCTCTCTCTCTCTCTCTCTCTCTCTCTCTCTCTTTCTCTTTCTCTTTCTCTTTCTCTTTCTCTTTCTCTTTCTCTTTCTCTTTCTCTTTCTCTTTCTCTTTCTCTTTCTCTTTCTCTTTCTCTTTCTCTTTCTCTTTCTCTTTCTCTTTCTCTTTCTCTCTCTCTCTCTCTCCCCTACAAGACTCAAATGGGTGGATGATTTTATCTGTGGATGTGATTGCCACAAAAATGACCCCAGGTTCAGATGGTTGGCAGATCTGTCCAAACCCTAACCTGTTGCCCAGATCCAAGCATTAGTTATGGAGTATCCCCACATTAAGGTCGGAGATACATCAGTAGAACTTGGGTTTTCACGATCATCCCTGAACACTTGAGCATGTCCAAGGTAAAAACAATACAGAATTCCTGAAACCATCTACACTCAACGATCAACTGCAGCAACTGCTGGCCTTCACGTCATGAGCTTCTGAAAGTACTTACACACACAAGGAACTTTAGTACAGGAGGGGGTCATTCAGCCCATCATCTCTGCGGTACACCAGCCTCAGAGATGATCACCTCTCCACACACAAGCTAGCTACAAGTTTTGCCAATATCCTTGCACCCTTCTATCTCCAATGCATCTATGTACTTATCTAATTCCAATTTAAACTTATCTACTGTTTCTGCTGCCACTACTTTTCCAGGGAGACTAGTCGATGCATTAACTACTCTTTGACTGAAAGACCCCTGCCTTAACTCTCATCTTCTTTACCCTCAGGCCATGGTCCCTGGTCCTGACATTGTTGACTCTGCTGGAAAACTCCACTGCACCTATCTTTTCCACACCCTTCATTATCTTAAACATCTCTATCACGTCCCCTCACAATCGCCACCTTTCTTATGCATAAATTCCCGTCTCCTTCAACCGCGCCTCATACCCAAGTTCAGCTAGTCCATAATAATCAATTTAGTTGTCCTATGCTGTGACCTCTCCATGGCAGCTCTGTCCTTCATCAGATGTTGTTTACAAAGCTATCCAGAATATTCTAGATGTGCCCTCACTAAATTCCTATGCAGCATTAAAACCAACTCTTTTAATTTATAAATGATCCCTCTCCAAATACAACCTAAAACCTTATTTGCTTCACCTATAGCTGCCTGGCACTGTGCTGCTTACTTAACCCCCCTCCCCCCCCCCACCATACCTATTACCACCCAGATCCTGTGTATTGTCCTTTGTAACATGCTCCAAAATTTCCTCTTGCATCATGTAATCTCTATTTTCATGATTCTTACCCATCCCCATCACCTTACATTTCCTTATGTTAAATTACATCTGCCAATCTTTTGTCTAATCTATGAAAGTATCTCTAGACTTTCCTGAACCTGATCACCACCCTCTCTGATATCCACCTTACCTCTAAGCTTTGTGTTATCTGCAAATTTTGAAAGCCGACTCCTAACCTTGATGTAAATCCAAACCTTGATGTAACTTGATGTAACTGTCCAAATCCTTGATGTAAATAATGAATATTAATGGTCTCAGTATTGATCCCTGAGGTACCCCACGACTTACACGTTGCCAGGCAGACATCCTCCCACTCACAGCCACTCTTTGCTTCTTATCGCAAAGCCAGTTTCCAATCCAGTTAGCTACCTGACCAGTTTAATGGAGATTTTGTCGACTCTACCGCTCATCTGGTGACTGGTGATGAGATGTGACTTCACCATAGAGATCATGAGCTCCCCACACCTGTTCCCAGTGACAACCTTCAGGTTTGTGAAGTTGGGCCATTATGAATATCTCTTTCCAATAACTTTTGGAATGCTCCTCATGCATGGTGGTATATTAATTAGAGATGAGAAAAGTGCATCCAAGAGGAAAAGGCACCAGGGTTCATGTCCCAAGGCCTATTGAGTTTGTTTCATCTCGAAGCAAGGCTGACAGGAGTTCTCAGAGGCAGCATATTGATATTTCAACTGCCTCGTCTGGATTATACATCCGAACTGAACTTACGTTGGCACGGGGTTGTATTCACGAGTATGCCATCATTTGGAGGTGTCCTTCAGCTAACTGTCCCATCTGGTAGCATTCACTTGTGGATGTTAAAAATCCAACGACATCTTTTCAAAAGAGCAGATGTCACAATTTTTTTATGTTTGCTCCAATCTACGAGGGTGGTGCACCAGTGGCGGAGCCGCACTCCCTGAAATGATGTAAACCTGCAGCAATGTGCTGCGCACACACATGAATGAGGTTTTTTTTTGCAAATTACTGACAACATACATTTTGGCCAAATGGGTGAGCAGGGTTGTCGATGCAGGTAACCAGGTGTGCTGTAATTTTAACCCGAAAGGAAGAACAGATGTTGATGCTTCACGGGCAGCAAAGATCAGTGAAAACTGAAGGTTTCTCGTCTGTGTATACATCGATCGAAGGCTCATGGTGGAGCTTGTATACATAAATAACATACAGGGAAAAGATATTGGGAGGTAGCAGTGTACTTTTACATAAACTACAAGGACAATGGTAGAACATTGGCAAACAGAAGTAGCAAATGGGATTTGAACTTTGGTAATCAGCATCGATAGACTATGGATAAACACAATTAGTTGAGTTCCCAGCATTATGAGCCAATCGTTTAGATGGAAATGCTATAAGGCCAACCATCCACTTTGGTTGAGGAATACTTGAGCAATGGCACCTGTACCTTTTTCCAGGCAAATCGAGAGCGAGGACACAGACATCTGAATAATGAAGTATAAGGTTATTAAGAAGAGAGAATGGAAGATGTGCTGTCATGTCGCGTGTAGGTATCACATCGTAGAAGATCATAATGGATTGCAGCCATTACGATGTTCTTCACTATGATGATGCCTTGTCCCGCCATCACCCGCAGCATGTTCTCAATCGCGAATATGGTTCTTGCCATCCAGAAGTGGCATCGCTGATTGAATGGGAAGAATTCCCTGTGCTTGTTAGGACACCAGTTGCTTCCCATGCACATGGTTCACCAATCCCGGCATCTCCACACACACGCACTCGTTGTCTTGCCTGGGTTTGAATCTGTCATCTTGGTGTTTCGCAGGCAGGGTGATTCATCATCGTGTGTGCTGTCCCTCGGATGGAGGTTAAACGGACGTCCCGTCTGCCAGCATTAGTTGGTGGATGTTAAAGATCCTATGGTGTCCTTCGTGAAGAGTAGAAGAGCTATCGGTGGCACCCTGACCCTGACCAAATTACAAATTTCTACCCTAACCTTCATGGGCAACTGCATCAGGTGCCACGCTCCCCCCCCCCCCCCCCCAGCAAAGATTGCAACCCACATCCATGTGCTGCATCCAAAAGAAGAAGAAGACGGAGAAGAAGCTTCTTCATCAATCAAACAATTTCTTTTGAATCCCCACGATTCTTTGGAATTGCAGGTTTTTACCACATTGAAATGTTCTTGTGAGTCACCTTTCTCACACACTTTTTACCTCCCATCACGGAAGGTGAAGGAGGTTATGTTTTCACCCCTGTCTGCCTGTCTGTCTGTTTTTTGTTTGTTTTTGTGTGCACGATATCTCGAAAAAGTTGTGGACAGATTCAAATGAAACTTGTTGGACATGTTGGGTGTGTGACAAGGACAAATTGATTCGACTTTTAAGTGAAGATCCGGATCCGGATCTGGATACGAGAATTATTTAATTTTTTTTTAAAGTGATTCTTCACCATTGAGGGCTAAAAAAATGATCTCGTACTGTATCGCATGATATATCAAGAATGTATTGGGCCCAATATGTTCTCGTGTGTCAGGCATTGCGTGGCGGAGGTATGCGCTCTACCGTGTGCCCTTCTGGTTTATTTCTGTGTTGATCAATGCTATTGTCTCCGAGCACGTCGATGTATGAAAGGTTCTTTCTGTGCAAATGTGGTTCTTACTCATTGCAAGGATATTTGTGGCATCCACAAGTTGGTCCATTTAACTCTATCTATTAACATTTAATTAATTTAGGTTCTTCTAGTCGAGTTGTTTTTTTTGCCTTCTGTCGATAACCTGAGCCATGTACTTATTACGTATGTTAAAATCATAATGTTTGTTTTCTCCCCCTTGCTTCCTTACCTCCTCTATCTTCTTTGACACCAATCCTCCACCTCCATCTCACTCTCTCTCTCTCTCTCTCTCTCTCTCTCTCTCTCTCTCTATCTCTATCTCTATCTCTATCTCTATCTCTATCTCTATCTCTATCTCTATCTCTATCTCTATCTCTATCTCTATCTCTATCTCTCTCTCTCTCTCATCAGCCACCGCTCTCACCACCGCCCCCCCCCCTTTTGTGTCTTCAATTTGCTCATGGCCTCTAAACTTGTCACTATATTATAATTATTATGTAATATCATTTCATCTGATGGGTTGGTGCAGAAGTAGCGCACATATGCTTGAGTTGTCTTGTCTGAGTTTGAATCCCAACCCGACTATTAACTGTCAGATTGTTGGTGCTTTGGGGGGAAGGTAGTGCATCACAAAGTACAGCGTCACTCGGATGGATGTTACACCGGGTGTCCCATTTGCTAGCATTAGTTTTGGTGATCCCATTAAAGATCCCACGATGTCTTTCGTAACGAGTAGGTGAAATATCACTGGCACCCTGAACAAATTACAAATTTCTGCCTTAACTCCTGCCTGATCGACAGAGGCAAGCCACTCAATGTATTTGTTGCCTTGCAACTGCTTTTGGCATTACAGAACATGCATTCGGGCAGGGTGCAGAGCATCAGAAAGGGAAGGGGGTGGGGGGGGGGGAGAAAGAGAATGAATATGGCATTTCATAAATTTGAGGGGTTATTATAGTCCAGGTACCAATGCCTATTCTTGCAATGCAAAGTATGGAATCGTTAACGTTTTGCATTTTTGGCAGGATAGCCGGCTTAATGGCTTAAGACTCCACGTTGCAGCACCCCATAATTTCACAAAATGAAAATTTCGATTATTATTTGGATTGAACAGCACCGTGTATGGAGCCAGACAGTTCAGAGGCGAGCCCAATACTAAATGAACAATCCTGCCACCACCATAGTGTCTTGTAGCAAGGGAACATGTTACAGACTTAGACTTGTTGAAGATACAAGGGAACATGTTACAGTGTTAGACTTGTTGAACATACAAGGGAACATGTTACAGTGTTAGACTTGTTGAACATACAAGGGAACATGTTACAGAGTTAGACTTGTTGAAGATACAAGGGAACATGTTACAGTGTTAGACTTGTTGAACATACAAGGGAACATGTTACAGAGTTAGACTTGTTGAAGATACAAGGGAACATGTTACAGTGTTAGACTTGTTGAACATACAAGGGAACATGTTACAGAGTTAGAATTGTTGAACATACAAGGGAGCATGTTACAGAGTTAGACTTGTTGAACATACAAGGGAACATGTTACAGAGTTAGACTTGTTGAAGATACAAGGGAACATGTTACAGAGTATGACTTGTTGAACATACAAGGAAACATGTTACAGAGTTAGACTTGTTGAACATACAAGGGAACATGTTACAGAGTTAGACTTGTTGAACATACAAGGGAACATGTTACAGGGTTAGACTTGTTGAACATACAAGGGAACATGTTACAGAGTTAGACTTGTTGAACATACAAGGGAACATGTTACAGAGTTAGACTTGTTGAACATACAAGGGAACATGTTACAGAGGTAGACTTGTTGAACATACAAGGGAACATGTTACAGAGTAAGACTTGTTGAACATACAAGGGAACATGTTACAGAGTTAGACTTGTTGAACATACAAGGGAACATGTTACAGAGTTAGACTTGTTGAACATACAAGGGAACATGTTACAGAGGTAGACTTGTTGAACATACAAGGGAACATGTTACAGAGTAAGACTTGTTGAACATACAAGGGAACATGTTGCAGAGTTAGACTTGTTGAAGATACAAGGGAACATGTAACAGAGTTAGACTTGTTGAAGATACAAGGGAACATGTTACAGAGTATGACTTGTTGAACATACAAGGAAATATGTTACAGAGTTAGACTTGTTGAACATACAAGGGAACATGTTACAGAGTTAGACTTGTTGAACATACAAGGGAACATGTTACAGAGTTAGACTTGTTGAACATACAAGGGAACATGTTACAGAGTATGACTTGTTGAACATACAAGGAAACATGTTACAGAGTTAGACTTGTTGAACATACAAGGGAACATGTTACAGAGTTAGACTTGTTGAACATACAAGGGAACATGTTACAGAGTTAGACTTGTTGAACATACAAGGGAACATGTTACAGAGTTAGACTTGTTGAAGATACAAGGGAACATGTTACAGTGTTAGACTTGTTGAACATACAAGGGAACATGTTACAGAGTTAGACTTGTTGAACATACAAGGGAACATGTTACAGAGTTAGACTTGTTGAACATACAAGGGAACATGTTACAGAGTTAGACTTGTTGAAGATACAAGGGAACATGTTACAGAGTATGACTTGTTGAACATACAAGGAAACATGTTACAGAGTTAGACTTGTTGAACATACAAGGGAACATGTTACAGAGTTAGACTTGTTGAACATACAAGGGAACATGTTACAGGGTTAGACTTTTTGAACATACAAGGGAACATGTTACAGAGTTAGACTTGTTGAACATACAAGGGAACATGTTACAGAGGTAGACTTGTTGAACATACAAGGGAACATGTTACAGGGTAAGACTTGTTGAACATACAAGGGAACATGTTACAGAGTTAGACTTGTTGAACATACAAGGGAACATGTTACAGAGTTAGACTTGTTGAAGATACAAGGGAACATGTTACAGGGTTAGAATTGTTGAACATACAAGGGAACATGTTACAGAGTTAGACTTGTTGAACATACAAGGGAACATGTTACAGAGTTAGACTTGTTGAACATACAAGGGAACATGTTACAGAGTTAGACTTGTTGAACATACAAGGGAACATGTTACAGAGTTAGACTTGTTGAACATACAAGGGAACATGTTACAGAGTTAGACTTGTTGAACATACAAGGGAACATGTTACAGAGTTAGACTTGTTGAAGATACAATGGAACATGTTACAGAGTATGACTTGTTGAACATACAAGGAAACATGTTACAGAGTTAGACTTGTTGAACATACAAGGGAACATGTTACAGAGTTAGACTTGTTGAACATACAAGGGAACATGTTACAGAGTATGACTTGTTGAACATACAAGGGAACATGTTACAGGGTTAGACTTGTTGAACATACAAGGGAACATGTTACAGAGTTAGACTTGTTGAACATACAAGGGAACATGTTACAGGGTTAGACTTGCAACATCGCTGCACCAACACATGTGCGAAGTGTGATGTTAACTCCTGGCTTTGCGTTCTCACCTGTGTAGGACTCGTGCGAAGAGGCACAGGCATTGGTGAGCAAATCCACCTCATCGTTTCAGTCGCAGCATCATCATCTGTTGCACTGCCTCGAGAAGACCACGGTAATGCCATTGCGTGACTTCACTTTTCGGAACTGTGTGTTCACTTTTCTCGCATGCTTGCACTTGGCATTCTCACACTCTTGCACACCCACGTGCCTGTACAACAACACACTCATTTATCCACCCACACACTGCTACAACCAAGCCACACGACCTTATAGTGCATCCAAACATCCACCGGAATACTCTTTTGCTCATCGACGTGGGGTAGGTTAAAATGGCATAACACCTCAGATGCATCGCCTCGTGAGCAAAATAATTAGAGGTTTAAAAATTACACAAGTCTGGAGACGGCGATGGTTCATGAGCAATGTACACGGTTCGCCTTTTTTAATTTTTGACCTTCGAGAGGACGCCACGGTCAAACTGGCGGGAATCGGGAAAAACGTAAATGAAGAAAGTTGTCGTACTCGAAGAGCACTACTTGCATACCAACTTTCATTCGAAACAGTTGAAAACCCTGGGAGCTCGATGCCCAATTTATTCATTTTTTTGACATTTTCTAAGTTCGTGACCTTGTGACCTTGAACTTGGGACGAAAATGAAAAATCGAGCTCCGTGGGGCTATACAGGTGCCATTGGGCTAACCAAATACCGAAACTCCTACCAGATTTGACAAACCCCCTCGGAGAAGATGTAACTTGAAATCGGCTACCCCCTAAAAACACATGTTTTTTTGGGCGTGGCTCTACCCATAATGGGCACAGCACGCCCATTCTCAGGAAAACACAACTAGATCATGATACAAACCTCGCACCCTAATTTTATCAGGATCGGATCAAAACCCACGGAACTATGCTCGGGACAGACAGACAGACAGACACACACACATAACGAATATAGTGGTCACTCTGGCTGGTGCTCGTGAACCAATTAATGACATGCAGTGATAATGAGGAGGCACAGTATCTGTTAAACAATCAATAAAAAACACCTTCCATGGACTGAGGATATGAGTATGTCAAGAAAAGACTACTGCAGGTATGTAGTCTGTGTATGTATGTATATATATATATATATATATATATATATATATATATATATATATATATATATATGTATATATATATGTATATATATATGAATATATATATGAATATATATATATATATATATTTATATATATATATATATATATATATATATATGAATATATATATATATATATATATATATATATATATATACATACATATACTTTTCCATAATCACTGGTTACACAAAGTTGAAAATGGTAATATATTAATCACCAAGGATCCAGGAAGTGCAGGGTCGTGCCCAGACGAAGAAGACATGAAATACCAGGATGCTCACCAATGCTTTGCATGGGTTGGCGATAAGTCGAGAGATGCTGTGATTGACTGTGTGAGGCAAGGTGCACTATGATTGGCTCCTGACAGGTGACCTCAAGGCTCAATACACCCTTACTGCACCTGTTTCCCCAATCTTCCAGTTAAAAAATAAAACATTGGAGCTGAAAACATCTCAACCAAAGGTGGGCCTGGGTCCCACAGGCTTGCTTGTTTACGCTACAGAACTTTGGTCATTTTTCAATATATAATAGTTTTGCTGACGTGCAGTATTGATGGATCCCAAAAGAAGTTTCCTCCAGGGAAAGGATATCAAAAAATCTGCAGAGCTATTTAAGTGGAAGATTCTTTACTTTGGTCAAACATTTTTTTTAATTACCATTGAAATGTGCAATGATATGGACCCAATCAGGTCTATGCAATCTCACTGATTATTCACTCTGTATGAAGTGTAGACACTAATTAAACTAAAAGTTGTACTACCTTGTCCCAATAATATGAATCAATCAGTGTACACTCCAGTCTCAAGTCGGCTGACGTCTCGGATATCATCTGGGATAGTCTGGCTCGGTCCGCTCTAATAGAGGCTCCATGCTACGAGCCTTTAAAATCATGAGGGAGAGTGTTTGTTTTGTCTGTTCCTCTCCTCCAGACTATTCCCTCGCTGCCCCAAGGTATTGATGATGTGCATGCACAATGTATATACGCAGGTCGTTTGTGTCAGTCAATATGTCTGATCAATGACTTTCAGAAATTGAGCAAGTGGGGATCACATTGACATCAGCAATTAAAGCAGTCATCAACATGGTGGTGCTATCAACACCTTGCAATTATAGGTAATTACAGTAAAGGAGTGGAAATTATATGTATAAACTAACCTTTGTTATTGGTGTTGAAGTTAGGCACAAGGCCTGAACCAAGCCCATGATTTTAAATGTTCTAGAAAGTATTGAGCTTTATGCTACTGAAGAATAATCCCCAACCACTCCTCCCCATCCTCCTGTAACATACCGTAACACACAATCACATCCTCCTTTGTCACCTTCCTCACCCCTTCCATAATGTAGTTTTGAATATCAACTATCGCTTAATAGTAAGTTATTGAGAGACCTTATAAAGATCGGATCCTCTTTGGGATACAAAGAAAAACATACAGGGAATTTTGACGCAGGAGGAGGAGACCGTTTGGCCCATCGTGTTTGTACCATATAACCATTCCTTTCACATTGTGAGGGGCATAGAGTTGCCAAGGCAGTTTCATTTGGCTGAGGAATCTAGTCCGCGAAGGGTCTCCACTCCGATGCAGGATACTTGATTGGCTTATTACCCCAGTAATCTGGTACTCATTTTGTCGACCTCAGAAGGATGACAGGCTGAGTCAACCCCCTCGTGTTATTTCAACGGCACGACGGGGGCTCAAACTCAAGATCCTAAGATCGTAAGCCAGCCACCTTAACCGTTAAGCCAGTTTGTACTATATCAACGGCACATATCAATTCAACATACTCATTTTCATGCTTACTTGAATTTCACCAGTGATATCTATCACATATACGTATATATATATACATATATATATATATATATATATATATATATATATATATATATATATATATATATATATATATATATATATATATATATATATATATATATATATATATATATATATATATATATATATATATATATATATATATATATATATATATATATATATATATATATATATATATATATATATATATATATATATATATATATATACAGAGAGAGACTGGGTCTGCTCTTGCTTATTGTTCACATAAGGGGAGTAGATTGAGTTTTACTTTTCGTTGCAAGCACCTTCTTCTTTCTTTAAAAAAAAAAAAAAAATATATATATATATATATATATATATATATATATATATATATATATATATATATATATGTATATAAGCCTGGTGTTGGCGCAGTGGTTAGGGCAGTGGCTTGGGATCCAAAAGGTCCTGAGTTCAAGCCCCGTTGGGCCACTGAATTAATACACCAGGGGGTTGACTCAGCCTGTCATCCTTCCGAGGTCGGCGAAATGAGTACCAGTGTACTGGGCCGGTATATACCCCGGTTAAAATAGGTGTACCATATCCCTGTGTCGTAAGAGGCGACCAGGGTTGCGTCAGGAAGGGCATCCGGCGTAAAACATGTGCCAAATCATTATGCGGATCATTCGGATGATCCGCTGTGGCAACCCTGAACGGGAGCAGCTGAAAGAAGAAGAAGAAGAAGATATATATATATATATATATATATATATATATATATATATATATATATATATATACACATATATTGACATAGAAAATATTTATATTTATTAACATATATATATAAACATATATTTACATATATTTACATATATATATATATATATATATATATATATATATATATATATATATATATTGTTGCGAATTCACGCCCGCCGGCGGGCGAACGGCCACGTGACTCGAATCGCGGCACATCGCCCACCGGACGGACAATTCTGTCGTGACCCTCTCGGACTAACGCCGGGAGCGAGTCACGGGTGGGCCTTTCGGCCTCACCACGATCGTGCCAATCGGCCCCCCGCGTGGGATAGGGTTGTTCGCCAAACTCGACCTACCTAAGTACCCACGCGGAGAGTAGACCGGGCGATCGCACCTCGCCGCAGGTCGACTCCGGACACGGGCCACTTAAGCGACCCGTTCCGTACTACCGAGATAACTGAGCGGTGTTATTGTCGGCCTCGACGGTTCCAATTAATTATCGGGTGTATTAAGCCCACTACCAACCCTTTACATGAAACAAGATGGAGATTCAATTAAAGAAAAGACGAAGCGAAACGGGAAAACAGTTCAACATGATGCACATTTATTCCCCGGCACGCGGAGAGCACACATATACAATTAAACAGAATGCACCTACAGCAAATGCTACAAAAGAAACACAACAATGCAGATCTACTACCGACTACGCGAGCACACGGCAACACTTACACAGTTTTACTTTACAGACGGCGCCAACAACACATTTACTCAAAAGCAAAAGAAAAGGGCCACCCTCAAAGACAAGGGGGCAGACGGGGCCTGTGGGCCAATATTTGCGCGGGACCTGAAAGAGCGGTCAGGTCCGCGAGACCGGGTGGATCCTACCCGTGTCTTTGTGATGAGCCGCAAATGTGGCGGCGCGGCGGTGCCCCGACTTCGTGCTCCTTCGCGGGTTTCGTTGGCACTGCTTGGAGTGGGGTGGGAGCGGGGCCCCCTTTCCGCACTATCTCAACGCGGGGGGAAAAAGGGGGGATTGTTGATGCTCTGGGGGAAGAGGATAGCTGGCTTGCTTGGGTCCCGCGACGAGCCATTCCACTGCGAGCTCGTCGCCGACCGCCGTCTTCCTTGCCTCGGACCCGAGCTATTCGGTCTCTTCCCCCATTCTCCTCAGCCGACTGCAGCAAACCACCTGTACGCCCTCGCCTCCCGACTCACTCCCCGCTCCTTCAAGGCTGACTCTGCGCTCAAACCGACTCGACCGTGCTCCAGGCTCCAGGCTTCCTCTCTCTGCAGCTCCCCGACAGACTCCGAACCCCGACAGACTGCGAACCCTGACAGACTGCGAGCTCCACTCGGCTCTCCGACCTCTCCAGACTGACTCTTCTCTCTTCCAAAACCGGTTCTGCCGAGATTCGCCCCGAGCTCGGCGCTTTATAAGCCGGCAGGAGAACCCATCTGCAAATTTCTGGATCAGAACGAGCTCGGGGGTGGAGCCACGCTCGCCCATTGGACGGAGGAAAAGGGGCGTGAGTCTCCCCTGATCCTAAAATTTGCATATCTCGATTCTACACCGACGCGCCTGGAGGCGGGGCCAAACCGCCCCGCGCTTGCTCATTGGACGGATCAGAAGTGGGCGTGTAGCATTCCTGATCTGAATTCTCCTGGGAAAGGCCGCATTTTGCACTCGCGGCTCGGCGCGCGTCCCGTACGAGGCCAGGACAGCCTGACGCTCGGTGCTCACAAGTAGTGCGGGAATGGCGGTAGAAGGAGGAGAGGTGAAGGTGGTGGAGGGTTTCTGGTGGTGGTTTATGGCCATGGCGATGTTTGGAATGGCGGTGATGCGATGTTTGCGGGAGCGAGTTGTGAAGGTAAAGGTCGTGGCTGTTGGTGTTGTTGTTGTTGTGAAGCGGCATTGTGGTTGGTGGTTGTTGTGATGGCGGTTGAGACGTGGTTGGTTCAAAATAAAGATAGAACAGAAAAACCGCTATCTCAAAGGGTCGCAGCCCGAATGAATCACATTTATTCCCTCTAAACAACGGGTTTGGGGCTAACTACACATGTACTTACAGAGATATCTCACCTACGGGACCTGAATGGTGGTTTGCAAATTTCCTCAACCGCAACAATATATATAAACATGTATTTACATATATATATATATATATATATATATATATATATATATATATATATATATATATATATATATATATATATATATATATGAATATTTCCACATATATTTACATTGAAAATATTTATATTTATTAATATATATATATATATGAACATATTTACATTTATATATACACGTATATTTACATATACACATATATTTATATAGAATATATATTGTTGTGGTTACCAAAGTCGCAAACCACCATTCAGGTCCCTTAGGTGAGGTATCTCGGTAAGTACATGTGTAGTTAGGCCCAAACCCGTTGTCTAGTGGGAATACATGTCATTTATGCGTGCTGCGACTCTTCAGGATAGCCGTTTTTCTTTTGCTATCTTTATTTTGGACCAACCGCCATGATTACCACCACAACCACAACATCAACCACCAACCACAACGCCGCTTCACCACAACCGCCACGACCTTCCCGTCACACCTCGCAACCGTCGCATCGCCACCGTTCTTGCCCCGCTGTGGGTACCGGTGTTGGACTCGTGCAGGGCGCGCGCCGAACAGCGTGTACAAAATCACGGATTTTGTGCTTCAAAAACGGATCAAAAACGACACACGCCCACTTTTTGCCGTCCAATCGGTGAGCGAGGGGCGAATTGGCCCCGCCCCCAGGGCGATCGATATATGCAAATTTATGGATCAAAAAGCCTTCACGCCCACTTTTTCTCGAGCCAATGGGGAGCGAGGTGAAAGGTCGAAGGGAGGGGGTCAAAGATGAGAGGGCGAAGCTACGGGGCTGATAAAAGGACCGTGTTCGTCAGTCCAGTAGAGTCCAGAGGCGGAGAGTCCAGAGAGTCCAGAGGCGGAGAGTAGGGGAGTCCAGAGGCGGAGAGTAGGAGAGTAGGAGAGTCGGAAACAGAGAGTCAAGACTTCGCGGGCGGTGGAGTTGGCAGGAAGGAGCTGGTCGTCGTGTGCGTTGGAGTCGGAACGGAGGGGACGGAGCTGTGGAAAGGCAGCGACACCAGACGAGGGGGTGCTCGCGTCGGGAGCTGCACCCCAGGGAGGCCGACAGCGCGACCTGGCCGAGGTGGAGACGCTCGTCGCGGGATAATAAAAATCCTCTATACCCCGAGCATCAGCAACCCCCTCCTGTTTCCCCCCGCGCTGAGATAGTGCGACCAAGGGGGCCCCTTTCCCACCCCCTACCAGACACTGTCCGCGAGGCCCGCGGAGTTGAGGCGCCATCGCCGCTCCGCGTCTCATCACCAGACGGGTAGGCGCGACCCGGTCTCGGCCTCAGGCCCGCCTCATCCTTGAGGGTATTCTTTTCCTTGGTTTTGGGTATGTGTTGTCGGCGCCGTCTGTGAAGTAGAATTGTATAAGTGTTGCCGTGTGCTCGGTAGTCGGTATTAGCTCTGCATTGTGTTTTCGCTTTTACATTTGCTTTTTGTGTAAATTACATTGTGTCTTTTCTGTGTGCATTTGGTGGAATTGTATATGTGTGCTCCCGTGTGCCGCGAATAAATGTGCTTTGTGTTGAACTGTTTCCCGCTTCGCTTCGTCTTTTCCTCTATTGAATCCCCATCTTGCTTCACGTAAAGGGTTGGTAGTGGGCTGAATACGCCCGATAATTAATCGAACCGTCGAGGTCGACGATAACACCGCTCGGTTATTCTGATAGTACGGAACGGGTCGCTTAAGTGGCCCGTGTCCGAAGTCGACCTGCGGCGAGGTGCGATCGCCCGGTCTACCCTCCGCGTGGGTACTTAGGTAGGTCGAATTTGGCGAGCAACCCTATCCCACGCGGGGGCTGATTGGCTCGATCGCGGTGAGACTGAAAGGTCCACCCGTGACTGGTTCCCGGCGTTAGTCCGAGAGGGTCACGACTGGATTGTCCGTCCGGTGGGCGACGTGCCGCGATTCGAGTTACGTGGCCGTCAGCACGCCGGCGGGCGCGAATCCGCAACAATATATATATATATATATATATATATATATATATATATATATATATATATATATATATATATATATATATATATGTATATTCTGATGTACCATACTCTGTTACAGAGCATCAGTGCTACCAAAGCAGTTAATTGGCAAAGGTTGTCGTGGGTGGGTGGTGCTGACAAACGGGATACCTGTTTAACGTCCAGCCGAGGGACAGCACGCACATTGATGAATCACCTTGCCTGTTAAGTGTGTCGCTGGGTCTGGATTAAAACCAAGGATAGACGGCTTTGAGGTGCGTGTGCGTAGCTCTCGACAATCCTGATATCCAGTACATACATGTATATATATGTATATATATATATATATATATATATATGTATATATATATATATATATATATATATATATATATATATATATATATATATATATATATATATATATATATATATATATATATATATATATATATATATATCCTGGTGTTGGCGCAGTGGTTAGGGCAGCGGCTTGGGATCCAAAAAGTCCTGAGTTCAAGCCCCGTTGGGCCACTGAATTAATGCACCAGGGGGTTGACTCAGCCTGTCATCCTTCCGAGGTCGGCGAAATGTATACCCCGGTTAAAATAGGTGTACCAAATCCCTGTGTCGTAAGAGGCGACCAGGGTTGCGTCAGGAAGGGCATCTGGCGTAAAACATGTGCCAAATCACGACGCGGATCATAACGGATGATCCACTGTGGCGACCCTAACGGGGGCAGCCGAAAGAAGAAGTATATATGTGTGTGTGTGTGTGTGTGTGTGTGTGTGTGTGTGTGTGTGTGTGTGTGTGTGTGTGTGTGTGTGTGTGTGTGTGTGTGTGTGTGTGTGTGTGTGTGTGTGTGTGTGTGTGTGTGTGTGTGTGTGTGTGTGTGTGTGTGTGTGTGTGTGTGTGTGTGTGTGCAATGCAGTCGGTGTTTTGGCCACATTCCCCATGGAAACACTTTCACTCAGTCAGTGACAGCTTTAGAGAAGCCTAAATGTGACCCAATTAGTGTCAGAACAGCATATAATCACACTGAAAATAGATGGAGACAGAAAACAGCCAAATAGCAAAGCAATTTTGACTCAGCGTCATTATCACAAACCGCTTAAGTGGTGTTAGCAACAGCTCAGCTTCATCGATGAAGAACGAAGTTGTATAGAGTTGATGGTCATATGCCAGTTGTCGATTACAAAATGAACGCAAAGGCAATGTTTGTCTTGTGGAGCCGAACCATTTTGGTAAAGCAGTTGTGATGATGGTGTCATTCTTAGGAATAGACTTTAAGCTGGCTCGGCCCTTCTTTATTGTCAGCATTTGAAAAACCCTACATCAGCTATACGCCCGACCAGCAAGGAGCCATTTGGCCTGTCTCACAGGTGACGTTGGCCCAATGTCATCTTGCTGGCCAGGCACAAAGGTACTGTGGGATATGTTTCCTGGTGAAGTGAATGCTTGACATTGCTTTTATTAGAATCCTTCCTGGTATAAAACTGCTGTGGTAGCTCCATTTTCTAAAATAGTGGGCCCGTTGTTTTGTTGGACCAAATTTTCATTGGTCTTCACAGCCTTGTTGCATACCCGCCTGCTGTACTGCTTGAACATTAACTTGCCTTTCATCAAGCTCAGATGCGCTTGGGGATTATATGTTCGTTATTATTATTGCCATATGATATTATTATTATTATTATTATTATTGTTGTAAATATTATTCGATTAATTAATATATGCTATGTTACAATGTTATCATTGTTTTTGTTATTTATTTTATTTGAATAGCATGCCGTAGTATAAGGACATATTAAGCTGCTAAATATACCTTAACATGGTGTGCATTAAAAACATGGGTATTTTGATGGATTTTTGTAGTTAATTAGCCTAATCAACTCAGGAGGTCATGACGATCATTTAGGTGTATCACATTCGATATTATAATGCTCAACTCGAACCCCACAAAAACATGTCTTCCCCCCCTCCCCCCCCCACACACACACACACACACACACACACACACACACACACACACACACACACACACACACACACACACACACACACACACACACCTCATCCATGTACAGTGGAATCGGAAAGGGTCTACAGGGACTTCTGGGTCTTTTGGGTGTTCAGGGTCTTTTGGTCCTCCAGGTCTTATGGGTCTTTTGGGTCTTTGGGATCTTCAAGGTCTTTCGGGTCCTCTTGGTGTTTTGGGTCTTATGGCTCTTTAGTGGGTCTTTAAGGGTCTTCAAAGGTCGAAGGGGTCTCAGCAGTCTAAAGGATCAAAAGGTACCGTACATTCCAATTGTATGTAATTCAGACACATATGCATCACACATACACGCACACGCACACGCACATGCACACGCACACACACACACCTCATCCATTTATAGTAGATTGTGGTTAATTTCTTCAGAGCCTTGTTCAGCCATTCTTCAGATGTTATGATCTTGGAATAATTCCAACATTGGTCTCGCCTATGCTTGATTTCCAGCCCCGACTGGCACATGTTCATTCAAGATTGTGTAGGACGGGATGGAGAGACAATTGCATCGAATGCCTGAAATGCCTCACATCTTGCCTGGGACTGACCAAAACTAGCGCAGGTGTGGGATAACCAGTTATTTAGGATCCAGAGCTCAAACTTTTCTCGCTCAAGGAATTGCTGTGCTGGACTGGGATTCAGACTCATGTCACACATAACAACTTAAAAACAAGCTACGAAAACATTGTGGAATGAGACTTGAGAGAAGTATAGTCAGTTGAGTCCAAAGTAATTATATTCCCCTCTTTCATTGAGACTTTTGGTTATTTCCATTGATCCCGTGCTTCATCATTTGGGCAACACCCCTATTTTTGCAAGCCTCAGGCCTGTTGGTCAAGGAGTAAAGATTTCCTTTTCAGCCCTGAGATTCTGAAATTAGTTGTACATGGCTGCCATTGGTTGCCTACCAGCACAAAGACCTGATGATTGATTTTAGGCACAAGGGCTTGTACTTCTCTGAGGAAGAGGCTGCATAATGTTATGAGGAGAATCTCTGAATCATACATACATACATCTGATGTAGACAGAGAATCATACATCTGATGTAGACAGTAAAAGCTGAAATATGAAAAATTATATCAGAATTGGATGGATAATAACATGAGTTTCATTTCAAGAAACTTAATGCAGGAGGAGGCATTAGTCCCATCAAGCATGTGCATTGGTTGCCATTATGGTTGTCTATCTGTGCTATATCCTTTTAAAATGATGAGCATCAATCAAGGGAGCAGCACGTACCGTTTTAATGTCCTTGGGATGAACTTGGCTGGGATTTGAACCACCGACCTCCTCGTGCACGCTCTAACCATTACACCATCGAGTCTGGTCAGAAACAAAGTTGTCTTATAAGCAACCAATGTTTTTGCTTATGAACATTTAACCCTTAGTACCCTTGCGGCCATTTTATCAGCCGCTATTCAAACCTCCATATACCCAAGTGGCCTGATTTTTCTCCAAAGAGCTCAAGGTTCAAAGAGTTAACTATCTATATTTTACTAAAACTCTCACCTTGTACATATATATATATATATATATATATATATATATATATATATATATATATATATATACTTTTTATATATATATATATATATATATATATATATATATGTATATATATATATATGTATATGTATGTACGTTCCCAAAATACAGCCAAAACGGGAAACGATAGTGCAAAAATCTTATGGCCACCTTACTCACCATTCTCCTGTGGTGTGCAGTATCAAGTTTCGTTTAAATCGGGCAACGAAAAAAATTATTAAAAAATCAATTCCCGATTCAGTCAAGTTCTCTTTGAGAGTATTTGATCAATACAAACAACCTCAGCGGTATAGTTCGCTGGAGCTATCTTATTTTTTTCTTGAAATGATTTTTTTCATCAACCGCTGTCACAACGGGAACCCAACGGGTTCACGGGTCGTCTCATATATTATAAATATATACATATATATTATACATACATCTACATATATACATGTATATGTATATATATAAATATATATATATATATATATATATATATATTTTATGTATGTATATATATATATATATATATATATATATATATATATATATATATATATACATATATATACACACACATATCATATCATTTCACTAACTCCATTAAGTGTGGTTGGGTAATTGAACAACATTACCAAAATGTCAATTCAATTTTTTAAGAGGCATATTGTTGGCCTTTTATCGCACCTCATTAAAAAAAAAATGTTTAAGCCAAAAAGCAATTGTGTGCACATTTCAATGTAAATTTTTGCTAATTTTATGATGTGCCTTTTAGTATGCCAATACTTTCTCTCGTGTGTCAATGCACCAAGACCACTTATCCAATTGCAGCTTGATGCAACTCAGCAGAGCCAATGTGCTGATGAAAGGTGGCAAAAGGAGTTCAGTAATCCTATCATCCAACATTTGCAGGCTCAGTTCCTGGGTAAGGTAGTGCAGGGTAAACGGACGTGCTTTCCGTTTGTGGGAGGCTGCGACATAGTGTGCACAAACCAGCAGCTCTCTCAGCACCAAGTGTTAGATCGCGGTTGTGGCCAATTCTGGTGTTCAATTGCTTCCTGACACCTATGCAAATGCACTGGCACAATACATGGAGTCTTTTCAATGTTGTTCAGGATTAGCGACAAACATCACGTGATTGCACACAATGTGTCACCAAAAATATTGGTCCACAATGTGGTGTGTTTGCTAACCAGTCTCGCAGAAGGCAAAGTTAATTGCATCATTGCTGGGAGTGTACCTGTGCCTGATGCAGTGCCCCCTGGGGGTTAGAGCAGGAATTTTGAATATGGCCAGGATGCGGGCAAATGCGACACACACTCAAAGCTGCCATTATTGTAACACTCGTTTTAAAAAAAAAAATTGTCTGTCTGTCTATTCCTTTATATATCTTGAGAACAGAATATTGTAGGGCCACCAAACTTGGCAGACATAATGTAGACCCCATGAGGAGTGCCGTGGGCAAGTGTGCTGGGGAGGCAGGAGTGGAAGGGGAGATATAGTAACGCCTTATTTCATCACAACCAAATTAAGCATACGTAATGGGGTACAATATAAAGTAAAACGGGGTGGGGGGGGAGTAATTTTAGTGTGAGGGAAGGGTATAGGGGTTCTATTTATCAGGGTTTAGCTATTTACATCTGCCCGATGGGGCTGCAGTGCTGCCAAAAGTGGCTTGCATAATGGGGGCCCACGAGGGATTTTTGGTGAAAATAAATTATTAGCTTTTATAATTTTTTTACCTAGTCTGACTATAAACTGCCTTCCTGGTATTTCACAGGCTAGGCATTGAATCAATGGTCCATTACCTTTTCATGGGACATGAATCCGGCTGTCTCATATACTATACTATTATTATTTTATACACGTTAGAGATCTCCCGGTAGATATTGAAATCAATAGGCCATTGCATGCTCGTGGCCAAATCCAGCCTTTCTTGGTTTACAGCTTCAGCAACATCATGTGATGGATTCGCGTCGGTACATTCCCAGTGAAGGAAATTATTCACAACCTTATCATGGGCATCCCTGCGACCCTCCAGAGAAATATAGGAGTTTGTGAAGCTGCATGTGAATATTTTTTACACCAAAAAGCACGATGTTTATGACACGGCGTTATATAAAGTACGAGCATAAGCCTGTGCTAAAATAGCTCGATAGAAAACAAAAAGGGAAATAAAAGGAAGCCTTTTATTCTTGCACTGGTTGAAAGAGTTCAAAGATGGGAAGTTCAAGAAGGAATGTTGAGTTGTTGTCTGCACCCGACACATGAAGAAAAGAAGAGAGTAAAATGAGTTTAACAACTTATTCATTTATTCAAATAATTTGATTGAGTAAACTTAACTGATGAAGATAATTTTCGGCTTATGAACAAAGTACAGGCTGTCCACAAAGTCTTGTTCCAGTTTTAGAATGTCATTACAACCAAACCAAAAGAGATACAACGATGCAGTTTACTACATTTCGTCACATAATTCGTAAAGTTTATTTTGTTCTTCAGTACATCGCAACATGTGCACCTTTCGTGACACATAACACATCAAAGCGATAATCCACTTCAATCCACGTGTTGGCCAAAATATCCCCCATCACATTGATGATGGAATTGGTTATCCTTGCATAAAGTGCTACAATGTCAGCAACAGAGGTTTGGAAAACAATCCTTGAAATACTCCCACGAGGATAAGTGTAAGGGCATCACATTGAGAGACCATCGAGAGCAGGGGACTGCCCCTACCACGTCTAATCCATCTACCGTGGAGATTCTCGGTTCTAAACTTTGCACCAACTGCACTTTATATGCGTGAAGATGCAATTTGTGTTCAGTCCAGTGGACCATACTCTTGAACAGAGCATTGGAACTGCCGAAGCAGTTTTTCCTTGGCTATTTGGCATAATCTTGGATGGGTCGCCACTCCGACCATTTCTTCGAGCACAGCTGTGCCGCTGATGCTCTACCCCTTTTACCAGTGCACTGGTACTCATTTCACCAACCTCAGAGGGATGACAGGCTGAGTCAACCCCACCTGGTGTTAATTCAGCAGCCAACGGGGCTCAAACTTAAGACCCAAGGATCCCAAGCCCAAGCACTCTAACCACTAAGCGAACACCAGGCTTCACAATCTGTGTAAAACTTTGTTTTCCATATTATAATTTTCCCTTAGGTTTGTATTAATTTGAGACAACTTTTACTTCATAATTTTTCCTCTCCAAGGAGCATTTCTGTGTTTCAGGGTAGGTCAGACAGGCAGCATTAACCTATTTTATATACAGCATAGAGATGTAGTGTCAAATTCCAAAATCATCATCGTTCTTAACAGCAAAGAGAGATTAAAAGAAAAATTGGGGGGCGATCGAGGTAGACCACCCTGTAGCCTGTACACCACCTGGGTTCAAATTTTTTTTTGTCTGATTGAAATTTTTTTTAATCATTTTCCCAGAGGTTTGGATTCATTTGAAACAACTTTTACTTTAAAGAAAAATTATATCCAGGGAGAAATTTCGTGTGTCAGAGTGGGACAGACGGACACTCCAATGGGATGGGCCATATCCAATATTCTGGTTCTACTGGTTATAGAATTGTTGGTGTGTGCTCCATGATGATGTGTAACAGAAGTAGAATTGGCCACTGGACAAAGCTTTCCATTAGTGTTTGCATTTATGGATGACCTGATGGTGGTGCAGCCTTAAACCAATGCAGAAGGAAAGGTGTTGCAGTGATTGTTAATATCGATGCAATGGAAGAGGATGTCATTTCGGGTTCAGAGGTGAAGGAGAGTGGTGGTGAGATCAGGCAAGGTGGATCAGGAACACCATTTTAGGGTAAGGTCCCATCATTATAATTAGAGGGTCAGGTGAAAAGCTTGAAATTAAGGTGATGCACGGTTGAACTTAGTATAGTAAGAATGGCGTAAGAAGTGAGGAGAATACTGGAAGCAAGTAGTGCACCTGGTATGGTGCTTGTAACTGTGACGTTGCGTGATTTATTCTGCACCATCATTGACAATCCATCGGTTGAATGGTCGCACGGTTGTTGAGTTGCCTGCATTTATACGACATGTCAATGCGGGTGGGAAATGGCGCAGTCAGCTTGCAAGTGCACAACTCTTTTTCACTAGTTGGGCAAGTGGGTGGAGTGTCGTGTAGTATAATGTAAAAGGAAATTGCAACCAACCGCAAAGTGCACCAAGTACCATTCCACCAAATTTTGCAAAAAAAAAAAACAGGAGGGAGAACACCTATTCTCAGGTGTGAAAGGGAGCGTGAAACTAATAAGCACACAGTCATCATCATCGGCATCATCAGTTTGCTCAATCCGGGTGTGTATATGAATACTTTTGCACCTGCGTACTTTTACGGCAGCAATAGGTTCTCTTTCTTTAAAAGCTGAGGACTGGTCCTGAGGTTGCAGAGGAAACATCAAGCACCGTGTTGTGTATCACTGCAATTGAAGATATACTTGATTTTCTTTCAATGCAGTTCCATTCCATGGCAATTGGTATAATCAAAACTGCTACCACCGAGTGCATTAGCAAAGGCAGATTATCTCAAATTCACTGTTTGTGTGATTCATCAGCAATAATGAATCGAACACAACTAGAATTATAAGCCCTTTATTAGTGTTGCTTTAAAAATGAAAATTAGACAGTATTGTTTCCTGCAAATGTCATTCCACATGTGGGAACCTCCAGCTTTGTGTGACAGGTAGACATAAATGATCCTCAACTAACTATTGTGTTCGTATGAGCCTGTCTGCTCAGACGACGACATTCCAAGCTAATCATTTGTGATTTGTGCTCATCATCTCTGGTTACCCTTCAAGAACAACGGTGATACACCGTTACCGAGGTGGAAGAACAGAACTATGAATCAGTGAGTTCACTGTCAATCATGTCTCATTACTTGTTGATCAATGGACTTATTAAAAAGCACGTCTGAATTTGGCATTTCAGCCATGTGTAATGTGCACTGCGTTGTCATTGCTTCATTATATCGATAGACGTATATTAAATGATAGAGGCATTTCTGTGTGTTCGTTGTAATCTTAGCTATCAGGGCTAATATGCCAAAATCACCAATGTCAACACCTAGATTGATGTGTGGAGCATGTTTTTGGCAGGTTTACTCGAGGATATCGGCGAAGAAGTGTCCGTTTAGGGCCTTTGAAAACGTTTACGTGAGACTTTTTAGGGTGTTCACGTGACACGGAAGTGCTTTGATGTGGATTCGTGAAGAAAAATTATTCGGGGAAAGGTGAATGTTCGTTCCACTTTGTCTTCTTCTATTGATACTACTATGAGGATGAATCATATCTTATTCCATGATTATGGTACTCATTTGGGAGTACAGCGTTATGGTCCAACCTTTGACTACAATTGTAGATACTGTATAGGTGGTGCTTCCAACTATTATCTGCACAGACTGCTGTGTAATTATCCATGATCCTGAGCATCCAAATTATTTACTTATTACCACTGTACATGTTTGTAGTAAATTGGTTTTTGATAGTTTTACATTTTGATGTCGATTATGTTTTCAGGGATTGAAACCTTGATGAAGAGCCGTGCTTTGTAGGGTATGCGTGTGTGTGTGTGTGTGTGTGTGTGTGTGTGAGTGTGTGTATCAGTGTGTGTGTGTGTGTGTGTGTGTGTGTGTGTGTGTGTGTGTGTGTGTGTGTGTGTGTGTGTGTGAGTGTGTGTATCAGTGTGTGTGTGTGTGTGTGTGTGTGTGTGTGTGTGTGTGTGTGTGTCAGTGTGAGTATGTGTGTGAGTGTGTGTGTGTCAGTGTGTGTGTGTGTGTGTGTCAGTGTGTGTGTGTGTGTGTGTGTGTGTGTGTGTGTGTGTGTGTTTGATTATGTTTCCCCACCAGCGTCATCGGGCATTGCGGCGACTCTGCTCAAAAGCGGTAGGGTCGCGCATTCCGCCTTCAAATTACCCCTCAATCTGGCTACGGTCGACAAAGCGATGTGCAATATGAAAAATAATTCCAGACAAGATATGCTCCTGAAACACTACAACTTGATTGTGTGGGCAGAATGTACCATGTCACACAAGCAGGCATTAGAGGCACTTGACTAAACTCTTCAAGATATTCAACAAACAGTTCACCCATGAGTGCATGAACAGAGTGACAGTTCTTCTTGCCTGTGATGTCAGACAAATTTTACCCATAATGCCATGGGGTACTCTAGCCGATCAAGTCAAGGCGATTCGAAAATCCTCAGTCAGGTCAGGTCAGGTATGGGAGCATGCGCCGGAGCAGCGCGTCGCTGTGTCCACTTTCCGCCAGTACTCCAGGGGCCTCCGTCTGACCATCTCCCAAGCAGATGCCTGGCCCATCCCCATCTCCTTGAGATTCCAATCAACCTGCTGCAACCACAGGGCACGTGATCAGCCCATTGGCCTCCTCCACTCATTAGGCTCCCTCGCTGAGAGAATCTTGTGAGCAGGATCAGCGTCAGGAAAATAAGCCACATGTCCACACAGCGGCAGCTGACGCTCACGGACTATGCAGGTAACAAATCTCATTTGAGTCTCTCTCAGCAACTGCTCGTTGGACACAAAGTCCAACCAGTGACAGCCAAGGATTCTCCGGAGACCTGGTACCAAAGGAATTAAGTCTACTCCTCAGATCCCTGGTCAGAGTCCAAGTCTCACATCCATAGAGCAAAACTGGAAGCACCAAGGACCTTAAGACTCAGACTTTCGTCCTCCCGCACAGGTACCGCTAGCACCACACCTCATGATATAGTGAATCCATGACTCCCCAGGCACAACCCAGACGTCTGTTGACCTCTGCCTCACAGCCAGCAGAGACATGAATATCAATGCCAAGGTAAGTGAATCTCTACGTGACCTCAACATCCTCGCCACAAACAGGTACAGACAGGACAGCAGCATCCAAGATGTCATTGAAAGCCTGGATCTTAATTTTTACCCAAGAAAGCCGTAATCCCAGCGACTCCGACTCCTCATTCAGCACCTCGAGGGCCCCCAAAAGGATATCTCGAGTCTCCACAAAGATGACTGCATCGTCTGCGAAATCAAGGTCAGAGATCTTGACATTCCCAAACGATGCACCGCAGCTTGATCTCTCTGACATCCTCCCTGGAATCCAGTCCATACAAGTGCTGAAAAGTGTGGGGGCCAGTACACACCCCTAATAAACTACAGTAACAACTGGAAATAAGTCAGACATGGTATCACCACATCTCATAGAACTTTCAGTACCAGAGTGTAGTTCAGACATCAGATTGATCAGTTTTGGTGGCACCCCACGAAGACCAAGAATCCCCCAGAGGGCATCCCGATTCACTGAATCAAACGGTTTACAGAGATCAGAACGCTCGTCTGCATTTGGTGAGGACCCGGAGAGCAAGGATACGGTCAATCATTGACCTCTTTGGTGTAATGCCTGACTGCTCTGGACGCTGGTGCTCAAGCAGATGGTGGTGAACCCTATCAATAATTATCTGAGCAAAGACCTTGCCCGGCACTGAGAGCAGCGTCACCCCTCGGGAGTTGTTGCAGTCTTGGTGATCACCCTTCCCTTTCCAGAGAGGGACAATAAGGCCCCTCTTCCAGTCAGTTGGAATGATGCCTGTGTTCCAAGCAGAGCAGAGAACTGCATGCAACAGCATGAGTGCAGCATTTCCACCATCCTTGAGAAGTTCAACATTGATACCACAAATCCATGGAGCTTTACGCTATTTCAACCGGTTCACCGCAGCCTGTTTTTCCACAAACGAAAGTGGACCACAGTTGATTGGGGGGTCAGCAATTGGGATTGTAACACCCCTGACATCCAACTCGACAGCTGGTGGATCAGCCTGGTAAAACCGCTCAAATAACCGGCCCAGTGGGCCTTTACATCGGACTCCAAGAGCCCACCACCCTCTGCTCCGACTGCAGTACACCGAGGGATGGGCTTGGAGGAACGCAATACGCGATTTCCCCTGTAAGAAGGTCGAGAATCCCAAGCCCACAACTCTCGCCAATAAGTACTCACTTACTCACTGACTGATATTAAAGATCAGTACCTTCTGGGTGATGTAGAAGTCTGAAATTATGCTTGTCGATGAACATCGAAGCTGATACACTGGAAATAATCACAGAATCGTTGGACAATATCTGCAAATGAAAAAAAAAATAAAATAATGTAGGTGAGCGACCTGCGACAAGAGGAATGCACGGTAATTTTGGGTGCCAATGGACATCGAAGCCGGTACACAGCTGGGAATCCTCCATCGTGCAAAGTCCTTCCTCGGCCCACCTGTGCTCCTGACCACATACAAAGCTTTCGTACGCAGCCTGATGGAGTACTGCTCTCCACTCTGGGCTGGTGATCCTGCCTCCCACCTTTCTCGGCTTCACGCTGTAGAAACAAAGGCATTTCGGATCATTGGCATCTCCCGCAATGAGGCTGAGTCTTTGGGCCTCTCACTTTCTCACCGCAGGCAGGTCAGTGGTCTTTATTTCTTCTACCTTATCCTCTCCAGTCTCGCCCCCCTTGCTCTGTCGGCGATTTGTCCCCACCATATTTTCACAGGGCGCTCAAGGTCCGCCAACAACCTCCTTCTGGTAAAACTACCAAAATCACGAATAACTGCTCACCTTCACTCTTTCATTCCTCTTTTTTCCCATCTTTGGAATAAACTCCCTCACTCTGTTCAACCCCATTCTTCCCTCCAGGCCTTCAAAGCAGCTGTTCACCACCACCTCTTATCGTCCCCCATCCAAATCCTCGATCTTTTCTACTCCTGTTAATCCACCCCAAACCCACCTCCTTCAAATTCCCTGGTTCCCTTCGTAAAAATCCCTGTAATGTCCATCTTGTATACCCCGTATTCTCAGCCCCATCCCTCTCCCTTCCACAGATCTCCGAATGTCTCTGTTCCCCACTGTTTTGTCCTTCCCAATCCCGCCCCTCTTGTCTCATGACCCACTTGCTGTGCGTTGTGTGTTCGCTCTCATACGAGCCTCGACAAGGGATACAAAAAGAAAGTGTCTGTAAATGAAAATATAAATAAATGAAAGTAATTTAATGAAAAAAATAGAAAAAATAAATGCAGGTGAGTGACCCGAGACGATGGCGAAGCATGGTTCATATGATTACACAATGTGTAAGCAATTTGTACTGGTGGGGTATGCTTACACAATGTGTAATCACAGAATCACTTACACAATGTGTAAGCACACCCCGCTAGTATATATATATATATATATATATATATATATATATATATATATATATATATATATATATATATATATATATATATATATATATATATATATATATATATATATATATATATGAAGCTCTTAATAACCACTGACTCCTTCAACTATTTAAATGCTTTGTACCGTACTTTCTTGGTGGGCTATAAATTTGAAATTTGGCCGACTGATGTAACTCAAAGCCAGAATTCCAGGAATAATCACTAATATGCCCTTAAGTGTCCATAAACAAAAGTCTGTTGGTGAAGCCTCACTCCTAAGGTAGGGAGGTGGGTGGAGCTTGGACTGTGCCTGTCATCAAAAGGCCCATCATCTCCTTAGCTGGGAGAGGTGCGGAGCTTGGACGGAGCAAAAATAAAAAGCTTATTCTGCTCACTCATTCTTTATTGAATTGACTTATTTATCTGCTTTCAGAATGCAAGCACAATCCAAAAGTCATTTTATTTTCCCAATCTCTGTCTATAATATCGCCGTATGATTTTCCAGTGGAAATCTCACGGATTCTAACATTGCCTGGAAGTCCACACTTTGCGGTTGACTGTAAATATTGCATTTGACATAATTGGTGTTCAAAACCAAAGAAAGAAAAAAACAATCATTATGCTGCGACCATTATTAGATTTTGCATTAATTTACCATAAGTTAATATTCACTGCAAAAACAGCTCATTGCCAATCATTTCCTGAAATGCAACAGACCTGCGGGTACACATGAAATAAATTAAAAGCGCCATGTTTCACGATTCTTATTTCCCTGTTGACAAAGAGCTGCTTATAAGAATTATTTGTTGGTGAATGACACAGTGGCTCTATTCAGCATTCAAGCCAGCTTATAGCATCAACAGATCGCTGTGGTGACTTTCTACAAACTCAATTATCAGCCCTGTTTTGGGTTCTTCACCGGAGTGCATGAGATTGGAGTGGTTCAACTGGCTTATCATTTTGAACACCGGCAATGGCACGGTAAAGTTTTCCTACCTGTTCTTCCTTCAGTTGTTGTTGTCTTTTTAGTTTTATGGATGTATGCTTTTCTTTTGGTAAACAAATAATTGTATTTGTTGTGAGAGTATTATGACCTCTGCCATCGAAGGTGTACAGAGATTATGTTCTCACCTATGATTGTCTGTTTGTCGGTCTTTTTGTGAGCAGGATGTCTCAAAAAGTTAATGACGGATTTGGATGAAACTTGGTGGACAGGTTAGGGGTGAAAAAAAGGACGAATTCATTGGATTTTGGTGAAGATCTGGTTCCGGCTGTAGATATGAGAATTTTTTAATTGATTCTTCAACATTGAGAAATTGGGCCAAAAAACTATATTCAGCACGATGTCTTAAAAAGTTTTGGACGAGTTATGATCAAACTTCGTGGATGAGCCGGGTAGATGACAAGGACACGCCGATTAGATTTTGGTTAAGATACGGATGAAGATTTAGGTTTAAACCATATGGTTACTGACAGACATGCAATGCCAGCAGCACTTGTGTGATGGTTCGGAATCGTAAAGGTTCCAGCTGGTCGCTATGGGACGAAAAAAAACCCACAAAAGTGCTATCTGGCTTGCTGATCTCATACAAAGCTGCACTTGGAAACTACCGAAATGGCGTCTGCATAATGTTGTGCTGTAAACTGAGAGACTTGCCAAAACACCCGAGGACGGGCTGCTAATGTGGCCTCACGGCATGTGCTGTTTTCGCCATTATTGTGCTTGTGTAGTAATTACAAACATGGTATGATGCCCTCTCTGGTATATATTTCCCCATCATAGAGATTGAAAACTTTGCCTGCATTCTGAGTTCTGTTTTTCATTTACTATGAGTTTTAACCTCATGACAAACTGTCCTATTGGTATTCCATTATGTGAAACTACATCATGCTTCCATGGATGATAAAAGATGGTGGTTCATTTCCCTGCACATGTGAAGCGAAAAGCAGGGTTAAGCAATTGGTTCACTTTGTCTTTCTGTCTTTCTGTCCACAAACGTCAGTTTATGATCGAGGATCAACTTAATTTCAATTGAATGCTGTATTTTGAACACGAATTGGAAAATGAACCTGGCAGTTTAGCAGTATGTTGGCTCTGAATTTGTCTCGATCGCACATGCGCAGAAAAGGGTGAGAATATCTTTGCTCTGCCTGTCCGCCATTCAATCAAAATTGAAAATCATTCCGAACAGGAAACTTACTGTTTTGAACGTCATAAAGCTCACAAACAACAGACATGAAGAACAAATGTCACGTGTTAACTAAGGTGGTGTAAAAGACGCTGCAACAATGGCGGTAAACCAGAATTTTTTTCCTACAACCTTTGAAATATTTATTTTATTTCACTTGAATTATATACTTCAACACGAGAACACAAATCACATTTTTGGCATTTTCAAAACCCTTCCATTTAGGCTTTAGCAGAACTTGGACAAAATATTCTGGCATGTTGCGTCATCACGACCAATCAAATTTGTCGCTCGCAGACCCCCGCCCACGTCCTTCTTTCTCAAGACTGCATGGGGTAATGTTTTCTATGAACTCTTTGGTTTTGTATGTGTTTTGTTGTGGACATTGAATGTCCTATGTTTGTGCAGATTTTAAGTCCTTTTCTTGACTTGACGACAAATTTATTCTACCGGTGAGCTATATCTGTTTAAATAGGGTTCTTTGAATGAAACCATAAGCTGCTTTCCTCTTCAGAGAGGCATTTAGCCTGTTTGACGTCACCAAAATCTCATCAAATGGGTTCCTTTGGATGGGGTCATAGTTCACGTGATGGAAGATCGACGATATTAAGTGAGAAAATTGGACGTCGGGATTACAATTTGTAAAATATCACAAGTACTTGATGCTGCATCATTTTGTGCACAACATGATGACAGAAATCTGTAAATGAGTTACCGTGTAAATTGATTTTGATTAGCGTTTGGAAACAGTGATTAGTGCAAGTAATTATACTGAGGGTCTACTACTTCTTCTGATTCTTCTTCTTCTGATTCTTCTGATTATGTATGCAGCACTTGGCTGCGGGTAGCATCATTTGCTGACGGCGAAGCTGTGCCGCTGATGCAGTGCCCCCCTGGAGGTTAGAACAGGAATTTGGGAGTTTGTTCAGGATTCAGGTGATAGCTCACCTACTCTTCGCAAAGGAAATCTTGGGATCTTTAATGTCCACCAACTAAGTAATGCCAACAGACGGGACGCTCAGTTTAACATCCATCAGATTGATGGCATGCACATTGATGAATCGTCTTACTTGCGAAACACCAGGGTGACAGTTTATAACTGTGTCTGGATTCAAACCCAGGCTGCACAGCCCAGTGCAGGTCAGGTTAGATCTGTAACCTGCTACAGGTACCATGTAAACCTGTACTAACCTGTTCCATGGTCGGGTTGTCGGCGACTAAACCGTCTCCCCCACCAGCTTTTCTGGTGAGGAGGGTGTTTGGATATGGTATGGACACCCAGCAGGATTAAAAACAAAACCTGTCAAAGAGCGGAGGAGCTCCTTGTGAGCCAACGGCCATCCATATCTAGTGCCCAACTGTGTCTGCGGACGTCCTCCTGCAGTAGGGTTACTTTTTTATTAGGAGGTTGGTGGCGGGATTTGCACTCCGGCCACCGTAAAACCCTTTATTCCGGAAAACACAAAAACGCAAAAAAATTCTGAAAACCCACTCCGTGGGAGTACCTCCTGTGCAGCTTGCCTTCGCAGGGCAGCTCACCGGATGACGGGATTGGGGCAAAGCCTTCGGGACCCCCAATCTTTGATGATAGGAGGGAAACCACGGGGTAACATTCCTGGGTCAGATTGCGGGAGAGTGTGTCGGAGTGGTGCTGAGGTGTCATCCACCAGACGGCGGTCTCCTTGGGTTAACGTGAGGGGGTTCCTTCGGGTGGGTGCCTGGAATGTCCTATCCCGAAGAGAGGATGATCACCTGTCTCTGTTATCATCTGAGCTCAAGTGTTTGGACATCGGGATTGCAGCTCTCTCTGAGGTTCTGAGACCGGATTGCGGCGAGATAATGGTGGGAGGTTACACCTACTATTGGTCTGGTCGCTCTGATGGTTACCATACCCAAGGAGTTGCTGTAGCTGTGTCCAATAAGCTGACCCCAATGATAGTTGAGGTAACACTGGTCAACGAGCGTATTATGAGATTAAGGATTCGCCACTCCTTAGGTGTCATTTCCCTGGTCTCTGTTTATGCTCCGACTGAGGCGAGTGAGCTCACCGTGAAGGACACATTCTACGCCACACTGGAGTCTGTGGTTGATCAGTGCCCCAGACGAGATACACTTCGAGTCTTGGGGGATTTCAATGCATCGACTGGAACTGATAGGGATGGTTATAAGGTGTGTGTTGGTCCCCATGGGTCAGGAACTATGAACCAGAACAGCACTAAGTTCCTTGACTTTGCAAGAAGTCATGGACTTAGGGTGGCTGGTTCATGGTTTCAGCGCCCACAGGCTCATCGCTGGACTTGGTATTCCAACGCTGGCGGTGCGGCAAAGGAGATTGACTATGTGCTCATTGACGGTCGCTGGAGGATGATCCAGAACTGCAGGGTCTACCGGAGTGCTCAGTTCCTCAATACTGACCACAAGCTTGTGGTAGCAACTCTAAAGCTGCACCATAAATCCTGGAAAATGGTACCATCCCAGCCTAGGCTGGATGTTGGCAAGCTCAGGGATGAGAGAGAGTAGCTGAGGAGTTTGCAAACAGGCTGAGTGGACATTTGGGGTGTCTGGGTGCTTTGGGGGGTCCTGAAGAGTTGTGGAGTGCCTTCAAGACCACCGTCCTTGATGTTGCCGGTGGATGTCTTGGAACTCACCGCAGGTCAAAGAAGAATTTTGTCTCTCAAGGGACACTGGATACCATTGACCAGAGCCGCAGGGCCAGGCTGAATGGCAGAGCTGAGCTGTTCAGGGAGCTGAAGCGTAAAACTGTTCGTGCACTGAGGGTGGACAAGGAGGCCTATGTGCGAGGAATCTGTGAGGGGGTAGAGCATCACCTGTGGACAGGTGATTCTCATCCCGCTTACAGGGGAATTCGCGCATTGCGTTCATCCAAGCCCATCCCTCGGAGGACTGCAGTTAGAGCAGAGAGTGGTAGGCTCTTGACAGAGGAGTCTGAAGTGAAGGCCCGCTGGGCTGGTTACTTTGTGCGGTTGTACCAGGCTGATCCCCCAGCTGTCAAGTTGGACGTCAAGGGTGTTACAATCCCTGTTGCTGACCCTCGAATCAACTGTGGTCCACCTTCGCTTGTGGAAACACGGGCTGCGGTGAACCAGTTGAAACGGGGCAAAGCTCCAGGGATCTGTGGCATCCATGCCGAACTTCTCAAGGCTGGTGGAAATGCTGCACTCATGTCGTTGCATGCAGTTTTGTGCTCTGCCTGGAACACAGGCATCATCCCAACTGACTGGAAGAGGGGCCTTGTTGTTCCTCTCTGGAAAGGGAAGGGTGATCGCCAAGACTGCAACAACTACCGAGGGGTGACGCTGCTCTCAGTGCCGGGCAAGGTCTTTGCTCGGATAATTCTTGATAGGGTTCGCCACCATCTGCTTGAGCACCAGCGTCCAGAGCAGTCAGGCTTTTCACCAAAGAGGTCAACGATTGACCGTATCCTTGCTCTTCGTGTCCTTACCGAACGCAGATGAGAGTTTCGGCAGGGGCTGCTTGCAGCCTATATTGATCTCTGTAAAGCGTTCGATTCAGTGAATCGGGATGTCCTCTGGAGGATTCTTAGTCTTCGTGTGGTGCCACCAAAACTGATCGATCTGATGTCTGAACTCTACTCTGGTACTGAGAGTGCTGTGAAGTGTGGTGGTACCATCTCTGACTTATTTCCAGTTTTTACTGGAGTTCGTCAGGGGTGTGTACTGGCCCCCACACTTTTCATCACTTGTATGGACTGGATTTTAGGGAGGATGTCAGAGAGATCAAGCTGCGGTGCATCGTTTAGGAATGACAAGATCACAGACCTTGATTTTGCAGATGATGCAGTCATCTTTGCGGAGACTTTAGATATCCTTTTGGGGGCCCTCGAGGTGCTGAATGAGGAGTCTGAGCCGCTGGGATTAGGGTTTCTTGGGTCAAAACTAAGATCCAAGCTTTCGGTGACATCTTGGATGCTGCTGTCCTGTCTGTGTGTTTGTAGTGAGGATGTTGAGGTCGTGGAGAGATTCACTTACCTTGGCAGTGATATTCATGTCTCTGCTGGCTGTGAGTCAGAGGTCAATAGACGTCTGGGTCGGGCCTGGGGAGTCATGGATTCACTGGATCATGGGGTGTGGTGCTGCCGGTACCTGTGCGGGAGGACGAAAGTCCGAGTCTTCAGGTCCTTGGTACTTCCAGTCTTGCTCTATGGATGCGAGACTTGGACTCTGATCAAGGATCTGAGATGGAGACTTAATTCCTTTGGTACCAGGTCTCTTCGGAGAATCCTTTGCTATCGCTGGTTGGATTTTGTGTCCAACGAGCGGTTGCTGAGAGAGACTCGGATGAGATTTGTTACCTGCATCATCTGTGACCGTCAGTTGCGGCTGTATGGACATGTGGCTCGTTTTCCTAACGCTGATCCTGCTCACCAGATTCTCTCAGCGAGGGAGTCTCATGAGTGGAGGAGGCCAGTGGACCGACCTCGTTCCTCGTGGTTGCAGCAGGTTGACCATCATCTCCAGGAGATGGGGATGGGTCTGGCATCTGCCTGGGGGATGGCCAGACGGAGGCCCCTGGAGTAACGGCGGAAAGTGGACGCAGTGACGCGCTGTTCTGGCACATGCTCCCATACCTGACCTGACCTGCACAGCTGAGAAGTGAGTGCATACCTCTGGGTCATCCTGTAAGCCCTAACCTTCCCTTTGCTGATTGTCAAAACGATGTATATATGCTTTTCCCGTATAAAATATTTTGTCCAAATTCATTTCGCTCTTTGTTTTTTGACAAAACTCAAAACAATGTTCTTCTTGTAAATTGAAAACTGAGAAAGCAAATAAGGTCAGATCGG
>NC_140962.1:133345363-133362863 GCF_056783735.1 Eptatretus burgeri
CAGGATAGAAATGAAATTCTTGATCATTGACCGAATAATGTAAGAAAAGAAGGTCTTGGGACACTGTGAAAATTTGTTTTACAACTTTACTGGTCATTGCTCAATCACCTTCAGAAATATTTTTCGGAACAGCTTCGAAAGACTTTTCCATAACAATGTAAATTGGCAACATTGAAAAGAAAAATGAAATAATGTAAAGGGAATAAGTTGCTGTATTGAAGACAAAATGAAGGTGCCAGTTCAACATCAATGTGAGAACAAGATACAAGTTATATTTCCTGTTTGCTTTCATTTCATACTTTGGTTAAGCCATAACTGAGTGAAATCGTCAGTCATCTGATTAGGCTGATAGTCTTGAATACTTCTCATGCTATAATTATTTTATATACTAAGTTAAGTTTGTTTGTTTTTCTTCGCAGTTTTTTTCAGTTTAGAATTGCTGTGCAATACTTTCCAAGCATGAAGAGGGATTACAATAATTATGTATGAGCTTTGTTACATATGACTGATGCAACAATATTTAACACGAGATGATTGACTGGAATGAAAAACAACCTGCTCCCTCATTTAAAAATCAATGAAATGGCTGAAAACGTCTTTTTACTATTGAATCAAAGCTGTCATACAAAATCTATCAAGGTATTTGTCATACTTATCGAATGTGTGCGTGCGTGTCGCCAAGACAATGACAATTCAACTTATTGTGTCGTTAAACTTTTTGGCAACTGTTGGACGATTGTGATTCCCTCATTTGTAGAACCTTTTGAATGCTCCTCGTATCAGGACAGTTTGATATGAAGGCTTAGCATTTAAGAGATAATAGGCTTTCTCACCAGTTGTTAAACTATTGTTTGTCAAGTGAACATACAATTTCAATACACATGGTATGAAGTTGATTTGCAGAGCTGGAAGTTCCAAATAATTTAATTAACCATTTAAATGAAATCCATTTATTAGTTATATTTTATTGTCATTATTTGGACTAGACATTTTACTTGGATAAATTATAGCTCACAGAACTAGAGTTCATAGAGCATGATATCATGCACAGTGTTGCTTAAATTTTCATAAAATAAAGATTTCAACCATTTTTTTAAAAATCTGAAAGTTTAGTGCTCTTGAAGTAGTCCAGAAGCAGTCCCGAACATCATCCTTATATACCACCCCATTAAACGTTTATTTAAATTGCAGTACTGCCAAACTGGAGGTTTTTGGAAGTACTATAACAGGCAATTTGTGTACTACAGTGTTCAAGTATATAATTCAATTTAAATAAAATAAAGTTTGGAAAAGTCATAGCAATAAATCAATTGCAGGTTTTACCACCATTTTACACAGTGTCTATTACATCACCTTATCTACCACATTACTTTAATTCTTATTGCCTCTTGTATGTGTCCTTTATGACATCCTTAAAAACAGTACGTTTCCTGTTCGGAATGATTTTAAATTTTGTTTGATTGCGACGTAGGCCGACAGAGTAAAACAAGAATGTGACAAAGTAAAACAAGACAGTCACAACCTGCAACAGAATGCAGCAACAGGCCGATTGGGAAACGCGCATTTATCGTACTCTTAAAAGAGGAATAGTTTTATTGGGAAACAGACATTTAATACTCTTTTAAAAGATTAACTTGTCGTGTCTCATTCACATTAACCTTCGCCACGCTTATATCAGAACGAGATGATTCGTCACATCGTCACGGATTCTTTAACCCCAATATGGGGCTGTTCAAAAATTATGTAATGCTTTTTTTTTAGGGATCCACACACCATGTGTGCTAATGAGCTTGATAAATCCTTACTAATAATTTTTATTGGACAATGATTAGATTTTTCCAGGTGCCTCAGGCCTGATGCCTTAGGCTGACCAGAAAACCAAGATGGTGGCCATATTATTTTGTCTGGGTTCCATGGTTGGGTGGAGTCAAGCGACAAATGCGGGTGGGGTCCGGCAGCTGTCTGACCAATGGGTGCACATTTCAAAAATCAACTCCCAACAAGAACCACAACAGCAACAATAACCATGCAGTGCTCTTGTAGACATGCGACGTGTCGCAGGTAAAAATTAGCTCACTCCTCTCTGTGCATGTGTGATCGGGACAAATTCAGAAACGTGCTTCTAAACTGCAGGTTTGTTTTCAGATTAATGTTCCGATTTGTATTCAAAATATAACATTTGATTTAAATATGTTGTTCCTCAATCATAAACTGATCAGACAGCCAAAGACGGGTGGATGGACATGAACCAATTGCTTAATCTCGTTTTTCGCTTTGTGTGCGCTGGGTAATGAGAAGTAAAAAAGAAATTATAATCTCTGTGTGAGAGCCTACGGGTGTTGTTTTTGTATATAATGTCAAGGTTTGTGGAGAAGCGAGGACATAGAATGGATCAGGACATTACAGAACAAAAGGAACAGTAGAAAGAAGGGAGGCTCCCCAACAGTAGGGCTGAGAGAAAAATAGAGGAAGACTTGGAGAAATTAGGGATGTGAGGAAGAATGAGGGGTGGAGGAGGACACAGAGGGTGAAGAAGATGGATACAGAAGCAAACTTCTGCAAAGCTGGAAAGAGGTGGGGTTGGGGAGGGTTAATAGGGTAGTAAAGTTCAAGGTTGTGGATGAGGGTAATCTGAAATGATGTTGAGCAGCGTTCTTGAGGTAATAACATTGGCTGGCCTGTGTCATGTTGACATTTTAAAGGATCCTATCTGCACCAAGGGCCAAGTTCCATCGGCTATGTTGCTTTGTCCATTGTCTACCAATGTCCTCGTATTCATGTCAGCATATACTGTTGTCTCCAAATGACTTTGTCCTACATCTAATAAACGTAATATTTTTAAACAAACCGTTTCAATATTAACGAAAAGAAAGTTCAACCTGCTGACAGAGAAGGATCAGTGAAAGAGCACTCTGGAAAGATGAGGGAAGGATTGAAAAGGAAGAATGGGTAACCCCTTGAGCCTCCCTTTAATGGACAACAGACACCATGTAGTTTGGAAGAGGCCAGTGATTTTTCCAAAAGTTAGCTTCAATTGCAGGTTAATTTTGAAATTTTCAATGATTACATTTGGCAAGATCTTCAAATGTGAGCTTGAGTTTGGATTCCATCCCAGTCAGTCAACACTGTTTCTCTCTTGGGAATAATTGGACGCCCCGAATCTCAAACAAGGAGCCAGGACCAACCATCTCACTGGATGTATCTCAGGCTGTGCGATCCCACTTTTCCCTCCAGGGCTTCAAACAGACAATGCACCACCATCTCATACCAACTAGATCCCCACCCACAATATTTTCTACCCCCATTAACCCTGCATAACCTAATCAACCCTCTTACCTGCAGTTTATTGTGTTTACTCTCTCTCTCTCTCTCTCTCTCTCTCTCTCTCTCTCTCTCTCTCTCTCTCTCTCTCTCTCTCTCTCTCTCTCTCTCTCTCTCTCTCTCTCTCTCTCTCTCTCTCTCTCTCTCTCTCTCTCTCTCTCTCTCTCTCTCTCTCTCTCTCTCTCTCTCTCTCTCTCTCTCTCTCTCTCTCTCTCTCTCTCTCTCTCTCTCTCTCTCTCTCTCTCTCTCTCTCTCTCTCTCTCTCTCTCTCTCTCTCTCTCTCTCTCTCTCTCTCTCTCTCTCTCTCTCTTTCTTTTTTCGCTATTTTTACTGCCCGACTGTGGTCCACCTCCCCATGGTCAGGATGTTGCCTTTTGCACTCCGTTACCTCACTCTTCCATAAGCCTCGACTTTGTATAGAAAGACATCCTTATGGAAAAGTTTGCAAACCGAAGTAGCTGCTGGCTTTTAAAATTAACTTTTATTGAAAAAAAATTAGACTTCTTTCATTTATTTCCCCATGTTTGTATTAAGAAAAGGTTGTGAGGGAGGTGGAGTTACAGGAGTGAGTAGGCAGGCAGATCTGCGGTATGGTATGCTGCACCATTGAAATTATTCAGGGTTTGAAAAATTTGTCTTTATGCAATTAGAGTGTCCCTTCTCTTTACAGATAGTGCAGCAATTCTTGCACTTAGATTCTTAAATCTGTTTCTGACATTTCTGCCCAAGGGAATTTGAGGTGAGACCTTTATATATATATATATATATATATATATATATATATATATATATATATATATATATATATATATATATATATATATATATATATATATATATATATATATATATATATATATATATTTGAGCTTATATACGGTCAAAGAGGTCAGAAAGAGATGCAGTGTGCTGCGGAGAGAGTGATGTGCAGCGATCTCAACAGGCTGTCAGAAACAAAAGAAACAGGAAAAGCCAATGAACCATGAATGGATTGACCTTTATGAAAGGGGCAATCTAGACCAGTGCTAAAGACTTGTGTGACATACCATGGGTCAGGCAGAGGATTGGATATTTCTGGTGTGTGAGATGAACTATAATTTTTTTTAAGTGATTTAAGACTCATGGTGAAGCTTGTACACAAACCACATGCAAGACAAATATATTGGTAGACATCAATGTTGTTTCCTCCACCAATGAAGTTGGATGGAGGTTATGGTTTTACCCCGTTTGCTGTCTGTTTGACTGTTTGTTTGTCTGTCTGTCTGTCTGTCTGTGAGCAGGATAATTAAAAAAGTTCTGGACAGATTTGGACGAAACTTGGTGGATGAGTTGGATAGGTGACAAGAACAAGCCAAATTCAATTTTGCTTAAGATCTGGATGCAGATCCGGTCTATCAGTGGGATACTAAACGTAAACTGTTCAGCTTGGCGGAGGCATGCGCTCTACTGAGTGCTGTTCTGGTCTTTACATGAATTACAACCACATTTCTAAATGGTGAACATACGCATCAGATACTTGGGACTTTAGCATGGGTTCTTTGTAATCATGAGTTTTATGGGAGTTTTTTAATGCAGTGATCGGCTCATTGAAAAGCTTGTAAGGGAATATGTGGTACATGAAAGACAAGGACATGACTTGGCAACATACTTTTACATTAATATAATTACATGGACATTCAGAGACAATTGACAAGCCAACAAGGCAAGTAGGAGAGTTGGAAGTAGCATATGTCTCTGAGTTCACCTCTTGGTTCAAATCTCATCACGACTGCAAAGTATCATCCTTCTGCTTCACAGGCAAGGCCTTGTATTAATGGATCTTGAACTTCCGGTTCCGTGTTTGAGGCGACGGCTGCTTCTCTGCTGACTTTCTCAAAGTTAAGTTTCCGGTCATTATTTGTCATGTTTTAACTGTTTATTTTCTCACCTACATGTTTACTGCGTGTTCTGAGTTCAGTTTTCTTTCAAAAATCGTGCTATTTTTGTGAGTTTTCATTGACCTTGTCTTAGCGGGGTCCTTGAGGCCTACCCATCCTTCCCGTCTTGGTGTACGATCATTTTTATTTGTATTCTCTCCCTATTACCATCAATTCCTGTTTTCCCCACTTTTCCCACCACCCCACCCCCATCTATCCCACCCAACTACACCCTCTGTTTCTTGTCTTACATAAAAAACAAAACCCTTTCTCCCTCCATACCATATCGTATCTTCGCTCTCATACGAGCCTCGACAAGGTATACAAAAACAAAAAATACCCACAAGTACCGATCCTTCTTCCTCTTCCTTCTATTTGAGCTGACCCACTCTCACCATTACCTTCACAATTTCTTCCTACAACCTTCCATTCCCTAATCTTACCTAATCTTCAAAAATCCATCAAAAAAGTAACAATTTTCCTTGTATCCTTTCGAACTATACACCTTCTGAAACCACGTGTCTCTCTCTACCCTCTTCCTGGTACTTTTCATTGATCCATCAGCTTCACTCTGCGTTTACTGATCCAAATTCAACACACACCTCCACAATTTTACTTCAACCTTTCCTTTTCCGAATCTTACACAATCCTTATTTTTTTTTTCTAAATTAAAAATATATTAATTAATTAATTCACTTTTAACTATTCACCTCCCATAACCATGTGCTTCTGCGAGATCTGTTTCTACCCTCTGCATTTACCGAACCAAATTCACCTCATGATTTTTTCCTTCAACCTTTCCTTCACCTCATCTTATGCAATCTTTATAACAAAAAAAAAAAATAATAATAATAATAATAATAATAATAATAATAATAAAAATGGTCTCTGAAAATGCTTCATCTTTCTCTTCCACACGTGTGGTTCTCATTACTGTATCATAATTCACAACTCCTTTTCTATTTTTAACAAACTGCTCTCAATTTGACCTTTTTTTTCATACCTTGTCAAAAAAGTCCAACTGTTACAATGTTTCTGCTCTCCATTCTCTTAATTCGCCTTGATTGCTTCCCTCAAGAAATGTCTTCAGTCGCATTTCTGAACTGAAAAAAAAAAACAGTTTGCAATGCAAGATCACTTTCCATCAATCATCCTTTTTTTCCAATTTCAGTGACAATTCACCCCTCTCACCCCTCCCTCTCAAAGCAACCATCACACTCCTCCCCCCCCCCCACCCAGGCTTCCCTCTCACCTTTCTCAAAAACTCCTTCCTCACCTTTCTCCCTCAACTCTCCTTACTCAGCCATCTCCCTCCATTCACCCCTCTCACTCACTCTCCTCGAAGTTGCCCCCCCTCACATCCACAAAGCTGCCTCCTTCCCCTGCCCTCTCTCCTCAATCTCATCACTCACCTCCTCAAATCCTCAACCGCTTTCTGCCCCTCTCTTATTACTCCCAACTGTACCTCAACCCAGCACCACAAAGCCATTTCTCCCCTCATCCGGTCCTCTCCCCTAGCTCTTCTGCAATCCCCCATGCTCTTTCAACAACTCTCCTTACCTCCCCTCCTCCTCCCATGTCCTCCCCTCCCCCTCCCTCCCCCTGCACTCAAAGCCTCTCCCCCTCCCTCTTAATTGACAGTGTGGGGCCTTCACTCAAACCTGACAGATCTTTCCATACAGATTGCCACTGACAAACCAGACATAATCTCTCCAACCGAAACTTTCCTCCCTCAAGGCATCTCTGACTCCCGAGTATCTCTCGCTGGTTACTCCCTCCTCCGGTGTGACAGACCTGAGCCTCAACCTGGTGGAGGAGTTGCTCTCTTCATCAAAGAATCGATTCCTCACTCTCCATGCACTGCCCTCACTCCCCCACACCCCGAAGAATACCTCTGGCTACGGCTTTCCCTCCACTCCCACCTCATGTTTATAAATGTACCGTACCATCTGCCAAACAGTGATGACTCCATCTACACCTCACTATCCGAAAACATGGACCAACTTCTATCCTCTCATCCAAACTTTCTCTTCCTCATATGTGGTGACTTCAATTATCATCATGCCATTTGGCTTTTGGTGGGTACCTCTCTCACCTGTCATGGCCCTTCAGCAAAAGACTTCTGCGACTCATTGGGACTGACTCAATCGGTCAACTACCCAACCCCTATCTCAACCAATTCTGGATCTGATATTGACAAATTTCCCTGAAAATATCTGCTGTTCTTCCTCCACTCCAATCGGTTCTTCTGACCATGTGCTTGTCAAAGTGGACATCTCTCTGGCTGTTATTAGAGAACCACCTCAGCGCCATCGAGTCTGGCATTTCACTCAGGCTGACTGGCATAAGCATAAGGTCTTTAAGCAGCGATCAAACTTCTGGACTGGTGTCCCGTCTCTACTTTCTCCAACATCAACTCGTCCTGGGAATTCTTTCAAAGAAACTTGCTCTCCCTCATGCACAGATTTATCCCCTCTCGTCTTCAGTTGTCCTACCCTTCCTTCCGCCCATGGTTCACTGAAGCTTGTGGCGAGGAAGTTGTCCTGAAACAACTTTCCTTTGCCTCATGGAAAGCAAACCCAACTGAGAGTAATCTCAGTTCCTTCCATAATGCTCGGAACAAGTGTGTATCTACCCTCAGGAGAGCCTGAAAACAACATCTTTCAAATCTCAAGTCTGAATTCTCAAACTTCTCTCCCTCCTCCAAATCCTGGTGGCATCTAATCAAATCTGTTTCTGGTGTATGCTTCCCCTCCATCCCCTCCCTTTCCTCAAATGGCAGCACTGCTTATACTGCACATGAAAAGGCTGAATGCCTAAACTCGGTGTTTGCATCTAAATATTACGTCTGAAACCCATCACTTTCTCTACTTACCTTACCCAGTCGCACCCAACTGTCCCTGGACTCTGTGTCCTTTCCTCCTGACAAGGTGGAGAGTTTGCTGTCAAAGCTCAACTCAGATTCTGCAACCAGTCCAGACGACATCAGCCCACGTGTCCTAAAAACCTGCTCCTCTGCTCTTGCTCACCCTCTCTCTGTTCTATTCACCCTCTCATTTGCTGAAGGTCATCTGCTCAGAAATCAGCAAACATTACTGCTCTGCATAAAAAAGGTGCAAAAACAGATCCCTGCAACAACAGACCAATCAGCCTTCTCTCAATCATCAGCAAGGTTATGGAATCTATCATTGCTTCAGACATTAATTCCTTCCTCTTCTCCAATGGCTTGATTTCTGAACATCAATTTGGTTTCAGACCAGGTCACTCTACCATGGATATGCTGCTTCTGCTCTCCCAACAATGGATGGAGGTCCTCAATGCCAGGCATGAAATCAGAGCCGTATCCCTCGACATATCGCGTGCTTTTGACACAGTCTGGCACCCTGCCCTGCTCACTAAACGCTCTTCCTATGGTATCCAAGGCCATCTCCACTCATGGCTCGCACACTTCCTCTCCTGTTGCAGCCATCGTGTGGCTCTGAATGGAGTTCTCTCATCCTCTCTTCCTGTCCAGGTTTGAGTTCCTCAAGACAGCGTTCTGGGCCCTGTTCTTTTTCTGGTTTTCATCAGTGATCTCTCCGACTCTCTGTAAAATCCTCTTTATCTCTTTGCTGATGACTTCGCCCTCTGCTGTACCATCTGTCATCCCTCAGACCGGCAAGCAGCAGCTTCTTCACTCACTGCAGATCTGGATAAAATCACAAACTGGTCCAACACGTGGAACATGTCTTTCAATCCTGACAAATCTCACACTCTCACTTTGTCTCTCCGAAATGACCATTTGGAACCCCCCCCAGCCCCCCTCCCATCTACTTTCTCAACAATCCTCTGGAAGAAGTCTTTTCATTCAAGCTTCTGGGTCTCACTATCTGCGATGATATTTCCTGGGAAAGCCACATTTCCAACTTGGCCTCCAAAGCCAGTCGCCGACTGTGAATCCTCTGTCATGCAAAGTCCTTTCTCAGTCAACTTGAGCTCCTGACCACATGCAAAGCTTTCGTCTGCAGCCTGAAGTCGTGCTGCTCTCCCCTCTGGGCTGGTGCTCCTGCCTCTCACCTTTCTCAGATTGACGCTGTGGAAACCAAGGCATTTAGGATCATTAGTATCTCCTGTGGTGAGGCTGAGTCATTGGGCCTCTCACTCTCTCACCGCAGGCAGGTCAGTAGTCTTTCTGTCTTCTACCATCTCCTCTCCGGTCTCACACCCCCCCCTCCCACGTCCCCCTGCTCTGTCTGCTCTGCCTGCTCCCGCCCTCCCCCATATTTCCGCAGGGCGCTCAAAGTCCACCAGCAACCCTCTTCTGGTAAAACTACCAAAACCACGAATCACTGCTCACTTTCACTCTTTCATTCCTCTTTTTACCCGCCTTTGGAATAAACTCCCACACTCTCTTCAATCCCATACTTCCCTCCAGGTGTTCAAAAACAGCTGTTCATCACCACCTCTTATCTTCCCCCATCCAAAACCACGATCTTTTCTATCCCCGTTCATCCACCCCAAACCCACCCCCTTCAAAATCACTGCTTTCCTTCCTAAAAGTCCTTGTAGTGTCCATCTTGTATACCCTGTGTTCCCCGCTCCATCCTTCTCCATTCCACAGATCTTCTGATATCTCTGTTCCCCACTGTTTTGTCCTTCCCTCTCCCACCCCTCTTGTCTTCTTGTTGTTGTGCATTTTGTGTTCGCTCTCATACGAGCCTCGTCAATGTATACCAAAAAAAAATCTTCTTTGGTTTGCGGAGGAGGGCGGATACAATGTCTGCTCTCTTGCCTGCTGGTTCATGGTGGACATTAAAGATTCCACAGTGCCTTTTTCAAAGCAGTAGGCCATTGTGTGCTTGTACCATGTCCAAAATCTAGATTCCTGAGAAATCTACGAGATGTTTGGAGGGGTGGGAAGTGGAATAGCCGCAACCCCAGGAATGATTCGATCCAACAGGCAGGTACCGCATACCTGAAGATCTTTCCTCCTCACTCCCTGTACCTTTCATTCCTCTCCACACCTCACCCCAATTGTCTTCCTTTTCTCAGTTGTCCTGTACTTTTCCTCATTTTTTCATCCTATATTAGGCCCTGCTTTCCATAGTTCTTTACTCCTTAATATCGGTGACTTATTTTGTTGCAGGGGGCCATTCTTTATACAGGAAGTCATTCTAATAAATAGATGTCACCCTTCTCCCTTCACTTAATTTTCTGCAAAATGGAAGACTTTTCAAGTATATTGGCCAGTCGGTTTTGTTCTTCTGTCTGTCAATCACCTATAGGTCACAATTTTAAAGCAATCTTCACAAAACTTCACCACATGGTCGAGTTTGTCATAAGCAAGAAGCCTCTTGTTTTTGAGGTCAAAAGGTCAACAGAGGGGAAAGGTCAACAAATTATTCAAATTTCTAAAATCCTCAATTTTCATCCGATTGACAAGAAATTTGAAGAGGATTTATATTTCAGGTCACTGAATTCAAACATCCAATTATTTTTGAGGTCAACATCGACCAAAAGGTCAACACAGGCCAAATTTCTAAAATTGTCAGTTTTCATCTGATTGACTTGAAATTTGAAGAGGAGTTGCATATTTGGTCATTGAATTCAACAACCAATTATTTTTGAGGTTAAACTTGTTTTTTGGATTTTGGAAGTGTCGTGTTCTGCATGATATCTTATTCTTGCTTTTTTATTTCTCTTCTGAGTGCTGTTTTCGTCTTTTTCCATAACTTGGATCTTATGGAGCATGAAAATACCAGATGAAAAGCTTTAAATCAGACAAAATATGATCTCACAGTAAATTTAGAAATATCCTTCCCATGAATTGTCTGTATTAACATTAGTGATCATTTTAAATAGTTTATGCTAATAATTTTGACTTTACAAGTAGTTATTGATCATCCAAGGCCTCAATTACTCATCAACCAAAGAGAAAAAACAATGTGATAGTGCCAGGGGATGGGTGCAAGCATAAGTGGAATATATTCGAAGAGATAATAGCGATGCAACCCGCAATGCCGAAGTCGTCTTCTGACCTTTTTCCCAACCCGCAAACCACAATTAGTTTGCATGTGCACTTGAATCGTTGTAAGTAAATGCATCGCAAACAGCACTAACTGCTGTCACTGCTTATCTTTTTGGAATCGTGCATTTGTAGCACACACACACATTATGGAATCTCATTAATGACTGGCTGAGAAGCTAGAGTAAGGTCAAGGGTATAAAACGAAAGAGGAGGACTTAATAATACCAAATGACTGTGAATGTCTACTGATTATGTTTTTAGTGTTACCGTCAAACTGTGAATATGTTAATTTGGTGTCCACATGACATTACCTCAATTCCTGGAGTGTGTATATTTTTTAAGGATTTGTAGCTTGTAGTTTTGCTGCCACGCAGACATCTCACACACATAGACGAACACACAAATACTTGAGACACAGCGCAGGACTGTTAGACGAGATAAATACAGCCACTGAGCTTGGGGGAAGTGCTGTCACTTCCTGGGGCACTCTGGGTACCAGCGACGGCACAACAATGGTGCTGCCTTTCTCAATGCACTCAGCAAAATTTATATGGGGATTGGCCATGTTCTTATCCTTTTAAATGATGAGCGTCAAGAAAGGAAGAAGCATGTACCGTTTTTAGTCTTCGGTATGACTCGGGCAGGGTTTTAACCTCTGACCTCCTCGACTCGGAGTGAACGCTCTAACCATTACACCACTGAGACTATTCAGCATAGCTTTCTTATTTCCTCCTGTCATTAATTAAGAAAATTTAATTGTGGATCGAGATTTCACATCTGCATTAATGTAATAATTATTTTTACAAAACACTTTACTTTTATAAACCTTAAAATTATCCCATTGGATGCAAGATATTTATTATAAAATATGCATGGACCCACATTCTCCATCAAGAAACCTGAAAATAATTGACAATAAAACTTTTTTTTCACCTCTTTTGCTTTGATGAAGGGTCAATGCTCAACGTCAGCTGCACTTCGCTTCCCACGGTAGCTTACATACTCTTATCGGCTTCCAGTTGATAAAAAATCTCATATTTAACTTTCCCGCTGATGCACACCAACCCTCACCTTCCTTGAGGAATCCATTGTTATATTTTCCACAAGGGTCTGTTTATTGTGTAAAGGGATGATAAGAGGTCACACCAAGTTGTACAAGACATTACAGGAGATAAGCCACCAGAAGTGATGCTGAAGAGGGTGGGGTGGTGCAGGGAGGCAGGTGGGGGAGGACATGGAATAAAGAGCAATGTGCGTGCAGAATGATTTATATGTTTTTGCTTCTTTGTTTTTACTTTTTCTTTTTTTTTGACTTTTTCATGTGACTTGAAGTTCGTAAGATTAAGTTATATTTCACATTTAATGAAAAGTAATACATACTGCAGAAGGACTGGCAGTATAGCTGCACACTCGCCTCTGAGATGTCTCACGTGTGTCTGAAGCTGACCCAGCTAAAACTGTCATCCTGGTGTTTCAAAGGCAGGGTGATTCATTAATGTGTGTACTGTCCCTTGAATGGATGTTAAGGCCCAGTCACACCTTGATGTTTTAGCCAGCAATGGCAACGTATTAAAATGTATGTAAAACGCTGGCTTACGTTGAACTTTTGATGTTTTTTTTTTTTTAAGATTTCGACGTATTCATAACGAGTTGGTCGTATGCATAACATATTAGTAACGGACACAGAACGTTTCGTTGTGTTATAGCTAACTTATACCAACGAATGCTGAGCCTGTTGTCGGCCTTCCCAACCTATGCCCAACGATAGTCTAACTTATGCATAGCGCGCTGCACGTATCGCCGACGATGACGTGACGTAGCCTATTAAAAAGCTGCCGCACAATGATTCAAATCATAACCGCCGCAGAAATTGAAGTGTCAACATCGCAGTCACACCTTGGCTATCTTGCCAGCGTATGCCGACCTCTGAAAAATGCGTCTAAAACGCTGGCGCACGTCGAATACGGTTATGGGTAAGTTTGGTATACGTGAATAGAACGCTAAAGTACGCTATCATACGTCGTATTAAGTGGAGTACGTCTTGTAATTATAAACGTGTTAAACATTTTATGACGTACTTGCCGTATGACGCATGTTCCGCATGCGATGGGAATAAGTTGTATGCACGATATGCGAACGTTGGCACACGTCGACAAAAGTTACTTGTAAGGTGCTCATAAGTCGAAGCACTCAAGGTAATCGTTAGCGTCAGTGTTCCAGACTCCCTGGTTTTTTTTTTTCTTCGGTATGACGGTGATGTCGACACTTCGATTTCGAGTGCGGTTATGATTTAAATCGTTGAGCGGAAGCCTTTTAATTATATTATATTATATTATAACCGCACTAGAAATCGAAGTGTCGACATCACCGTCATACCGAAGAAGAAGAAGAAAAAAAACCCCAGGGAGTCTGGAACATGACGCTAACCATTACCTTGACGTGTTTCGACTTATGAGTACCTTACAAGTAACGTGTGTGGACATGTGTCAACGATCGTGTAACGTGCCTGCAACACGTTACTCATAGGTTAGAAATCAGTTTTGGGTACGCTAAACATTACCTCGACGTGTTTCGACTTATGAGTAACTTACAAGTAACGTGTGTCGACGTGTGTCAACGATCGCGTAACGTGGCTACAACTTATGGCCAGCGTTATGCAGAACGTGTAAGTCATACGCTGTCATAAGTCTTAAAATTTCAAGCATGGAAAATTTGAGGACAACCGAAAAGTACAACGTTTAAAGCCAGCGTACTACGACGTATGGCAGTGTTTTTCAGCGTACTCTCAATGTTATCAAAACTTACCCATAACGTATTCGACGTGTACCAGCGTTTTACACAAATTTTCCAAAAATCGGCAGAAGCTGGCTAAAACGTCAAGGTGTGACTGGGCCTTAAAACTGACATCCCTTCTGCCAGCATTAGGTGGTGGATGGGCGTCCCATCTGCCAGCATTAGTTGGTCGATGTTAAAGACCCCATGATGTCCTTTCTGAAGAGTAGGTGAGCTATCACCAGAACCATTAACAAGTTCCTGTCCTAACTACTGTTGGGAAGGCAAAGTCAAACCACACAGAAAATCCTTGCCAAGAAACTGCTTTGACAGCACCAACACTGTGACAGAGTGCAGTACATCAGAATCCAAATACGTAGAAACATAGAAGCCATTTCATGAACCTCACATTATGTTTTTTGCCAACTTTTTGTGTGAGTGGCCAGGGGAAAGTTTTGGCCCTAGTCTGTCACGAACCAGATATCCATGCCTAACTTTCAACTGAAGGTGATTTGGGCAATGTTTTGTAGTTTGGTTAGGGTGTCTATGATAACTCTTCAACTTTTTGCAAAGGACACCGTGAGATTTTTAATGTCCATCAACAAACCAATGCTGGCCGCTGGACCCTCCATCTTAATATCTTTCCAATGAATGCAGCACACATTGATGCCTCACTATGCATCCAAGACACCATCAAGGCAGTTTATAGTTGGGCATAAATTCGAACCCAGTCTAGACAGAGTGTGCGTACCTCTCGGCCATCTTGCCAGCAACAAGCTTCATATTATGTATTCGAATAAAGACAATTACCCTTTTTCTTTGCTTGGCATAAATTCCAAGATATAACACAAAACAACAAATGTTGTGATGAGCAGGGAACAAGATGTCCTGAAAGATGTAACTTCTGTTTGACAAGCGATACAATATAAATGTGACATTTCTCCTAATGAAATAGGGCAAGCATCATTGCTGTAGGCCTCCTGCTTGCCTTCCAGTCATATTTTTTTTTACTTTTGCAGTTATGGTAGAATTTTTAACCTCCTCCCCTCCCTATCCCCCACACCCCTTCCTTTCCATTTGACACAACAAAATATATCCCCGATCTTACCTATCAAGCGACACTTTCTCTCGAGACATATCTCAAGCGTTCAATACAATGTGACATCTTGCCCTGCTCTCCAAACTCTCTGTCTGTGGCATCCAGGGCCAACTCCACACATGGCTTACTGACCTCCTCTATTCTCTTTGCTGACATGTGGCTTTCAAATGAATCCTCTCATCTCCTCTCCCTGTTAAGGCTGGAGTACCCCAAGGTAGTGTCCTGGGCCCTAACCTATTCCTAGTCTTCATCAGCTATCTCTCAGACTCTTTGGAAAATCCCCTTTGTCTCTTTACTGAAGACTCCACCATCTGCTGTAACACCCCTCATCCCTCATCCTTCAGAAAGGCAGGCAGTGACCTCTTCCCTCTCTGTAGACCTTGATAGAATCACGAGCTGGTCAAACACTTCGAATATGTCTTTCAAGCCTGTGGAGTCTTTATGGAATATGTCCTGATAAATCTCACTCCTACTGTATCTTTCTGAAAGGACCATTTGGCAAACCTTCCCATATATTTTCTTAACAACACTCTTGAATAAGTTCAGTCATTCAAACTTTGGGGTCTCACTATCAGCCATGATCTTTCTTGGGCAAACCACACTTCTAAGTTGGCCTCCAAAGCCACACTCACTCACTAATATAATTGTTTAGTACTTTCTAGGTTGGCTAAAAGGCTACAATTTTGCCTAGTGATGTAACTTGAAGCCAATATCCAACGAAAAATCACAACACTGTCTGTAAATGTCCATAAATAAAAATATCCATAAATAAATGTCAGCCGGTGCAGCCTCGCTCCTGCTCATACAGGATAGCATTACCAAAGAAAATGGCACATCACGTGATCTTGCGTGGACATGATCGCTCTCCCCAAGGGAGCAAGTGTTTTTTGGTTTTATGGTAGGATTATTAGAGAAGTGACTTTGGGTTTTTGTCATTTACGGATGGAGTACAGCGTTATGAAGTCGTAAACATTCTTATTTACAGATGGTGTACAGTGGTAGGAAGCCGTAAACAATCGTAAATGAGCATGCCTTCTTTTCTACATCATGTATTGAAAGCTTTCCAAATGACTTGTATTGTACTGTACTGCATTTGACATTTAACCTCGCTAGAATTTCTACTGCCACTACCTTTCCAGCAAGACCATTCCATGCATTGTCACTACTCTCTGAGTGAAAGACCCCTGTTATAACTCTCATTTTATTTATTCTGAAACTGTGGCCCCTGATCCTGTCAATGTCCATTCTGGTTGAAAACTCTAATACTTTTCATTATCTTAAATATCTTTATCAAATCTCCACATAATCACCTACTTCCTCATGTATAAAGTTCTGTCTCATTCAGTCTCTCCTCATAGTTTAGTGGAGAAAACCCTGGAATCAATTTTACCACCCCTCCCACTCCCAGATTATTTTCCTGTGTGACACACTCCAAGACTGCTCCTTGCATTATGTAATCCCTTTTTCATTATTCCTACCCATCCTCAGAACCTTTCATTTCCGTTTTTTGCAAAGAGTCAAGGCTCGTGGAAGAGCGATAACACAGAACGGATCAGAACAAAAGGAACAGCAGAAAGAGAAGGCAGAAGTGTCAACAACAAGGTTGAGGGACAGAATAGATGTAAGCAGACAACAAGGGATGTGGGTAATGATGAGAGGTAAGGAAGAATGCTGGGGGTAGATAAGATAGATTAAGAAGCTCTCAGGGAGGTAAAATGGGAAATTTTTGGATGTGGCGGATAACTCCAAAAATAGGAGGAAGAAGACACAGACCACTGACCTATCTGTGATGGCAGAAACAGTGATAGGCCCATAGACTCTGCTTTATCGCGGCAGATTTCAATGATCTTGAAGGCCTTGGTTTCCAGGGAATCAAGCAGAGCAAGGAGTGAGGCAGGGGCCCAGAAGGAAGAGCAATATTTCATCAAGCTGCTGATGAAGGACTTGTAGGTGGACAAGAGTTCAGGTGTGCCAAGGAAGGACTTTGCACAGTGGAGGATGCCCAGTTGGTGACTGGTTTTGGAGGCCAATTTTGAAATGTGGTTTGCCCAAGAAGAATCATGGCTGATAGTGAGACCCAAAAGTTTGAGTGACCGAACTTCTTCAAGAGTGTTGTTAAGAAAGTAGATGGGGGGGGGGGGGTTGTCATGCGGTCATTTCAGAGAGAGAGAGTTTGAGATTTCTCAGGATTGAAAGACATATTCCAAGTGTTTCACCAGTTTGTGATTTTGTTGTGGACTGAAGAGAGGGAAGAAGCTGATACCTGTATATCTGAAGGAATTATGTCTCAGCAGAGTTCGCAGCAAAGAGATTCGGTGGATTTTCCAGAGTCAGAGCAATTGTTGATGAAGGTTATGAATGGGATGGGGCCGAGAGCACTGCCAT
>NC_140962.1:133367863-133385363 GCF_056783735.1 Eptatretus burgeri
CCGGCAAAACCAGGTTCACTAAAATATCTGCCTTTTGCTCCCGGACTATTCATTATGCATTCAGATTCTGCAGGAACCAGTGCAACCAAACTTTGCATGGCCTCTTCTTTAATCCAAAAGAAAGTTAAGGGCTATGTTTGGATATAAATAATTGAAAAAAAAAATCAAAACCAGATAATTGGCCTTCAGGTCTCGATCGGGTCTCGTGCTGGGGTTTTGGGGGTTTTGCACTACCTGGGTTTTTTCACAGAAGCGATTGAGTAATATGTATTGTGAAGATGGTAATTTTTAGACAACACAAATTTAATTGTTATAGTGTTTACACGTGGTCCTATTATTTAAAATATTGCTTTACACAGGTTTATTATAATGCTTCCGTGTTCAAGCCTTGAGCGAGTATGTTTCTTACAATGCTGCGATTGAGTAATATGTATTGTGAAGTTTGAATGTTGAAGTCAAATTATGTATGCAAGCTAATAGTGAAAACTGTGTTCCCCTTGGTACGTTTCTCCCCTACCTCTAATCCTCCCCATCTCCATATGATCCTTCTGTTGCTTTTTTAACTTGAATCTACCACGTCATGAAGATCAGCATGGTAAGATGCCCATCAGAGTACTACTGGAACTCCCAAGGGAATACTTCTGTTCAGAAATATCTGAACCTACCTTACTTGCATTATACATACTGCCACGTGCCACCAAAAAAGACCCCTGATAGGCATAAACAAATCAGATGCAAAGAGAATGGCAGACTACAAGTCACTTGAGACTCAAGAGCAGACACAGGCTCAGCTTGAGGATCAACATGCAAGACAAGCAGTCAAGCAGCCTTCAGGTCAGCTGACACTACAGAGCAGACACGGGCTTGGGTTGAGGATCAACGTGCAAGAGAAGCAGTCTCCACGTCAGCTTGGACTACAGATGCAGACAAGAGCTCAGCATGGGGATAAACATGCAAGACAACCAGCCTCCAGGTCAGTTGAGACTAAAAAGTAGAGACATCCTCGGGTTGTGGATTAACATGCAAGACAAGCAGCCTCCAGGGCAGCATGCTGGGCTTCCTTAGAAAGTGAAGCTTTTCATTACAAGTCCAAGCGCATTTTGAAATGCCCAAGATTGGTAATTCATACAAAGCCACAAGGGCACCTTCCCCCAATTTGTCATCCAGAAAAATATTTCAATACATATTTCATTGAATTTCCTTGGGCAACACCAGGTACTTAATTCAGCTAGTTTTCTATAAAACTGTCTTTGGAAGATTATTGCCCAACTGGCCTCCAAAGCTTGCCACTGCATTAGAATTCTCTGCCAAGTGATCTTCAGTGTCTTATTCCTTGGATTTCTCTCCCTTCTTTGTGTGAATCATGCAATCTGTAACACTGCAAGATTAAAAAAAATTACAATACCATTGTATTCCTATCTAAACCCAGGCTAGATTTCGATACAAGTCCAAGTGAAACATTTTGATACATGCTTAATGCTTAAAACAAGAGCAGGATGGAATGTTGAAACACCAGCTGGCGATAAACTTTGAACATGCGACTCCTATACATCAGTGGCATTTGTTGCTGAAGTCCCTTGGTGGAGGGAAGAAATGTTTATTCTTTTATACTTACTCGGTAAAAAGCACACTAATTTGGAGTGCGTGAACTGAAACGAGTTTTCTCCGTTGTCTAATTGCCATTTTATCCTTTTTTAATAATGGCCACACACATCTTGTGGAATTCATTGAAGGAAAATTGAGCAGAACAGATTTGCCAACCCTTGCCATTGTGATTCGTTTGCCCTATTGTCTTTTCGAATTGGTTCAGGTGCAACCTGTGCAGCTCGAACCCAGGTGCAATTGTGGATAAATTACTCATCCGTCTGTAGGTGTCAAAATTGGAGCTGCATTAGCCAAAAGTCGAGCCATATAATTAGTATCTGATGAGTCATTAATCATAAACCCCTTGCTTTTTCGACCCTACCAAAGACCAAACTCAACTCTCACCTGCATTCTTTTGCACCACTTTTTCTGTGGAACTTCCTTCCTCAGTCCATTCTTTAGTTCAGATGAAAGGCAGACAGGATGGCATAGAGGTTTTTTTTTTTTTTTTTTTTGTATACATTGACGAGGCTCATATGAGAGCTAACACACAACGCACAGCATGGGGAGCATGAGACAAGAGGGATGGGAGAGGGAAGGACAAAACAAGGCATGGTGGTTAGGGTGGCAGGCTTGGGATCTTAGAATCCTGAGTTTGATCCCTGTTTGCCACTGAATTAACACCAGGTGAGGTTGACTCAGCCTGTCATCCTTGTGAGGCTGGAGAAATGAGTATCAGCTTTGCTGGTACTCATTTCACCAACCTCAGAAGAAATTGAGCCATTTGAGTGTCCTGCGTTGGAGTGGTGACCCATCCAGGATTGTGCTCAATTGCTCAGGAAACTGCTTCAGCAGCACAGACACTGTATAGAGAGAGTATGGTTCCGATGGATGGATGTACTGGTGCAGGAGAGGAGAGGGGGATGCATTTTGCAAGTATCGTGCTCTGCACGATATCTTTTTCTTGTTTGTTTGTTTTTCTGTCTGTCTGTTGTCCGGCTGTGTGCAGGATATATCAAAAATTTTGGACAGATCCGGATGAAATTTTGTGGACAGGTTCGGTGTTTCACAAGGACAAACTGGTTGAACTTTCGTGAAGATCTGAATCCGGATCCAGATACGAGAATTTTTTAAGTGATTATTCACCATTGAGAGATAGGTCCAAAAACGGTATACACACATAGCACAATATCTCATAAAGTTGTGGACATATTCGGACGAGTCTTGGTGGGCACTTTGAGCATGTGACAAGGCGAATGATTCAATTTTGGTGAGGATCCGGATCTGATAATTTTTTAAGTGATTCTTCATCATTGTGAGAAATTGCTAAACCAATATATAGTATGATATCTCAAAAAGTTGTGGACCGATTCATATAAAACTCGGTGGGCGGGTTGTGTGTGTGACAAGGACAAATTGATTCAATATTGGTGAAGATCTGAATCCAGATCTGGATACGAAAATTGTTGAATTTTATAAGTGATTCTTCGCCATTGAGAGACGGCCAAAAATGATATGGAGCAGGGTATTTCAAAAATGTATTGAGGCTGATATGTTCTTGTAGATTAAGCATTGTATGGCGGAGGTATGCGCTCTACCAAGTTCCCCTCTAGTTCAGTCTGTATCATGAGTGCATCATGAGGAAATCAAATTTGGATGAAGTCGAGGCTGGAATCAGGCTTGGAGGAAGATGTATCAACAACCCGAGGTATGCTGACCATACTACTCTGTTGACAGAAAGTAGAGGAGTTGAAACTTCTGTAGACTGTAGTAGTGGTAGTAGTAGTAGTAGTAGTAGTAGTAGTAGTAGTAGTAGTAGTAGTAGTAGTAGTAGTAGTCGTGTTCCCCATCCCAGAACAGACAAGGGAATGTGTATTACACCTGTGTAACAGTAAGGTTGTGAGGACCAGACAAAACATGATGTACAAGGCATTAGCTGCAGACAAGAACATCACAAACAGACAAAAGTGTCTAAATATCACAACCTCAAAAGTTTGGACTGTCTAATGTGAACACAAACTGTTGTAATTTAATTTTAAAAGTGAGAGAGCATGGAGGGTGGTTGAGCGAAAATGGGTGGTGTTGATGGAGGCACTCTTGATGGAATGTCAAGCCCTTCGAGACAAGCTGTGAATGTCTCTGTGGTTAAAAGATAATCCAAGACAGGTCGCTACTCCATTGAACAGCAACTAGCACATTACCTGTTGGGTGATTACATCACCCCTCCCCCAACCACAGTGAAACATGCACACACACACACACACACACACACACACACACACACACACACACACACACACACACACACACACACACACACACATGCACGCACACACTTTTTTTACTGGGAGTAAGCTCACATATGCAATTTTGACAACTCCTCAACAAAAAGACCTCAACCTCCCTCTCCCAACTCTGACCCATCTTTGCTTTCCCCCTCCCCCACGAACACCAAGTCCTCAACCTTCCCCTCCCCAACCTAATGCATTGATCCCCTTCCCACACTCAACCCTTCAACCCCCCCCCCCAAATCCACTCTTTCCAAAGTTTTTCCATCTTTACTCTCACATTCCTTCTGCTCATAAAAGCAAACGGGCATTCCCACGTTGAAACAGTGGAATATGTAACACTTTCTGCTCTCCATCATGCCATCGCCGACTTCACAGAAACCCATCGACACAGTCACCTGTTCAACTCACAATTTGAGAAAATTGTCGGCAATTAGATTAAACCTGAATAACTTCCACAATAAAAGCGCTGCTTGAGAGAAAAGGTAATTCTAAAGGATAATTCCAAAGGGTTCCTAAATTGGCGGTCATCGATCTATAATTCCAGCAGTGTGTGTGTGTGTGTGTGTGTGTGTGTGTGTGTGTGTGTGTGTGTGTGTGTGTGTGTGTGTGTGTGTGTGTGTGTGTGTGTGTGTGTGTGTGTGTGTGTGTGTGTGTGTGTGTGTGTGTGTGACCGCTGTTTCTCGACAACCACTGGTCCGATCTGATTGAAACTTGCCAGGTATATTGCTGGGGACCTGAGTATGTGCCTTTTCAAGGTTTGTTATTAATCGTACAAGTGGTTCCCAAGTTACGGCCATTTATTTACCAACCAATGACAGGACATGTTGCTGCAGCCATTTATTTACCAAGCAATGATAGGACATGTTGCTGCGTAGGCGTGGCCGATGGGGAAGAGAACCTCAGCCGCGTTCGCCATTACGGGTTTTTTCTTTTCTTCTCTCTTCTCTCTTCTCTTCTCTTCTCTTCTCTTCTCTTCTCTTCTCTTCTCTTCTCTTCGTTTTTCCTTGCGAAAAGGCAAAATACGTTGGTGCTAATTGAATAATTGGCCATTAAAACGAATAATTTATCAAAACGTTGGCAGATCCAGCAGCCTCCGCATTCTTGCCCTGGACGAGGAAACAAAGAAGTAGCGCCATTTCCTCAGCAATGTTGTTTATGAAGAGATGCTCACGAGATAAAGGTGTGTACATGGAGACAATTTTTATTACTATTTATTTATTGAAGAAAAATTGTTCCGAAAATAATTTATCAAAAAAAGTGCACAACTTTTTTTTGTTTCCAATTGTCAAAACACGGTGTGGCCTTTGGAAGTGTTAAGGAATTCAGCTCTACTCAACATGCTTGCCAACGAAATACATCTCATTTTGGTGGTATGCTTCGCAAACTATTTTTTTAAACTATTTTCAAACAAACAATTCGAACATGGAATATCTAATGACACTGTACTTTCAGGTCTCCTACAAATCCTACCCTGTCGCCTCACCATGGCATAGGAGTGGCAATGGTCAATGGCAGCGAATGTGATGGCTAGCAAAGACAGGGAGGTAAACTTGATTGTAATTTGGATTTTAATTAACTCTGTGTGTGTAAGTATCACAGCAGTTGTTACTTCAATGAAAGCGATAATTCGTGGAATCATGTGAACATTCCGTACGGGCACGCACTACTTCTGGATAGTGATGACTTGCTGTATTCTAATAATTTCTCGATTTCTTATGCGCATTTATAGATAAACGCAATGCCACAATCCAGTCGTCGTTTACGAGAGAGAGCGAAGGAACGGCCTGTGTGTTTGTTTGAAAGTTTTTTGTTTTTTTTTGCACGTACGGCAACGCACGGACGGGCATGCGAGAGCGAAGGAACGGCCTGTGTGGTTGTTTGAAAGTTTTTTGTTTTTTTGCACGTACGGCCACGCACGGACGGGCACGCGAGAGCGAAGGGATGGCCTGTGTGGTTGCTATTTCTGGCACGCGGTTTGAAAGTTTTTTTTTTTTTTTTGGTTTGCACGTATGGCCACGCACCTACGGGCACGCACTAGTTGTATAGAAATTGTATGTGGAGTCAGGCGAACTGTCCAACCAATGGATGGAACTCACGTGCACGCACATGCACTCAAAGACAGACACACTGCTCCTTTTATAGTATGGACTATAGGTTAAATTTAACCGACAGTACCCACAACATGGGAATTTCAGGTCGCTCTACATTAGCATGTTGTATATGGAACCTAATTCTCACTATAGCTCGGACCTGCTCCTTTGTGATGCATGCTTGCTTATTTGGCTTTGTGATCTCTGCCAGGCCTTTTTCTGGTCCCTACTCCAGCAGCTTCTAGTCTGACAGGATGGTTATATGCAGAGGTTACATTCAGCTGTCCAGCCTGGATTTGATTCCCAACTTGACTATAAACTGCCAGGTTGATGTTTCATATTGTGCAGGACATTGCATCACAAAGTGCTCCGCTTCATTCCTCATCTGGATATTAATGCTTAAATGCACTCTATGTGTCTGGGGGATCCAGCATGGTGTTTGTTGTGCAATAATTTTGTTATGCAAACATTTATTTGTATGCTCCTAAAAAGTGGTGACAAATATTCCTGTGGTTTTTTTGGGGGGGGGGGGGTGTTTTTTAATTCTGGTTCGAGGGAAAAGTTTAATTCATAACACTACCCCCTCTTTTCCACTCATCGGGTCTGTGACACCCGGGTTATATTCAGCATTGTTTTGCTGAACGAAGTACCTCATTTGCATGACCCAGACCCGACACCTGGAAAAGCGCAAAATCCTTGAGTATCTATCTCTACTTTAAGAGAGCCGTGTGTGTGTGTGTGTGTGTGTGTGTGTGTGTGTGTGTGTGTGTGTGTGTGGGTGTGTGTGTGTGTGTGTGTGTGTGTGTGTGTGTGTGTGTGTGTGTGTGTGTGTGTTGTCACCATTTCTTTAAGAGATGGCTGAATGGATTTTCGTCAAACTTTTAGAGGTTCATCAGTGAGTGCCAGGGAGTGTTTTAGGCAAAAAAAAAGAATTGGAAAAAAAAAGGGTTTTTTTTCATTTTTGTTTTCATTGCTCTGTCGTGCCTACTAAGCCTTTGTAGCTACGTGAAAGGTAATATTATATGATCCCCGACCCCATTCCTTAGTGGATGTCAGGAAGTATTTTACGCATCCACAAAAAAATTGAAAAAAATAGCAAATTGATTTATTCAAAATGCCAACAGGATTGGAACAGCACTGGGTAACGCCGGGTACCCAACGGGCAACATCAGTTACCCGGTGGGTTTGAGCAAATACTCCTCCACTAGCCTCAACTTTGGATAGAAAAACTCCAAAAAAGTCTTAGTAGTAGTCGTAGTAGTAGTCGTAGTAGTAGTCGTAGTAGTAGTATCTCAGGAAGCAAAAATACATTGGAAATATCACGAACCAAGCTTGAATAGATGTATTCTTGTTTTAACATCATGACATAATTTGAACCAAACCTCAACGTTGAAACAATTCCGAGTGCCTGTTGGGGAGATCCATTCATCTTTTCCATCCCTCTTAGATTTTAACATTCTACTCTCTGTTATGAAGCTGCAGCTTGGTAGTCATACGCGAGTTCCCTTAAAACGAACTTCAATGCAGAAAGAAGACATTTGGTCCATCAAGTCCGCACAATGGTTCCAACAAATGGTTGTTTGTTCAAAGTCTTCGGTTTGACTCAGCCAGGGTTCGATCCGCCGACCACCAGGAACTGGGAGTTCTTACCATATTACACTATCACCGAGTCTCGTCATATCCTGAAACTCAGTTTCTAAGATGGAATTTAAAAGATTATCTTTGCCTCAAGTAACCCCTCGAACATATGCCATGTGAATGGTTAAAATTATCACCAAAGCAACTGATTTTAGCCAATAGTTTTAATTTGCAGTTATCTTAGGCTCATTTTCGAGTTTGTACATTGGCTAAATCACACGCAGGCAAAATTCATGAGCAGACACGAGTGCACTTAAGATGAATCACAAGGACATTAATTATTAAAAAAAAAAGGACTATGATCAAATACAAATTGGAAAATTGGATTTCAACTTGGGATTCCCTCTCCCAAGAGTCATCAGTTCATTTGAGAATACCAAACAGGTCAAAGCACTCATTTTGAACATTTATCTTAATTGTCATTAAAAAACGGATATTTGTTGAAAGCCATGTTTTCTGAAAGCATTATTTGTCTGAAATTGAGTTTGTCTTAGTCATGTTTGGGTGATGTGTGATTACGATGACTACAAGTACTACTACCAGTACTACTAATTTGATCTGATGCACCATACTCTTTACAGAGCGTTGGTGTTGCAAAAACAGTTTTTTTTGGCAACGGTTATACTAGGTGGTTTGCCGTTGCCTTCCCATCATTGATTGTCTGTACTCAATCCTTTTAAATTCTGAGCATCAAGCAAGGAAGCAGCACACTCTATTTTTAAGTCTTTGGAATAACTCTACTAGGATTTGAACCACTGACCTCCCAGACTCATAGCGGATTCTCCAACCATTATTCCTCCTAGTCTGGAGACTGGAAGTACTACGACTACGACTGCTGCTTATTTAAAGGTCTCAATTATCCCCATGCTCTTGTTGAGTCAGTGTCGAATGTTTTTGGCCCAAGTCTTTCACAAACTGGCCAGACAGGCCCGAAATTTGCTCAGGGTGCCAGAGATGACTCGTCGTCTCTTTGCAAAAGACACCTTGTGATCCTTAACGTCTATCAGTTCATGTTAGCAGATGGAACACCTCGTTTAACGTCCATCCGAGGGATGGGCTCACACATTTATGCCTTGCCGTACCTGTCAAACATTCAGTTTATAGGTGTGTTGGGATTCCAACTCAGGCTAGCCAACTTATCAGCAAGTGCACATATTCCAACTCTTCACCATGCTCTGATAAAAGGGTTAACCCCTGAAACATCAGCTTCTTTTGCTCCCTCTGACGGTTAGCCTACTTTAATCAACATTCGTCACAAACTTCCTCTGATAAAGGTTATTGCCAATTTTTGAGGCGGGAGATTGTTCGTAAATAATTACTCCATCTTTGCCTCGATCCCTGTTATTTTTTACTCTTGACAGAAATGCATTAAGCAGGCAAAATTTTCGAAATCCATTTTTATGATCCTCCAACTCTCATTACAAAACCCTTATGGCTTACGCTCTCTTTCGCCATCCTTGCAAAATGACAAATTACGCTCTCTGGACATCAACTTAATACATCTCGACATGCACAGGAATTCCTGCTGATGATGCCGAGGGCCAAAAAACACAAAGGAAACAAACATGTTTGCACATCTAATCTTCATAAGGATGCTGCGAATGTTACATGTTGCGGCGAGGATGAATGCGTAGATGTGTTGCTTGAATGTTTACCTTCGATAATTTATGGACTAGGACCCATAATGTTTCCATCCGCGATTTCTCATGCGGTGAGTATAGGGGCCAGCGCCAAACCTCCGTTGATGAACTCAATGTATAGATTTCATTTGATTTTAATTTCACAAAATTGCAGCACAATGTGTTCGTTTGTTGTTGCTTTGTTTTGGGAATGTAAACGGTGGCCTCGTGAGTTGAAGAACATGTCATTCCCAGGTTGGCAAAATGAGTGCAAGTTTACTGGAAACAGGGGGAACTGCATGAATGGCACGGTCGTGCTCCCAGCAATGATGCAACCAGCAGCCAGACGCTGCATACAAAACAACAGCTAGAATTGCTTTGCAATACATGCCCCCTTCCAGTATGATATTTCGAGGTCCAAAAAATACATTACTCTGTGAAAAATTGATGAAACGCCATGAAACTCGAACTTGTTCTGTAACTTATCATAATAAAACCATGTACTAAGTTTCAGTTGAACATGTTAAAAGGTATGGGGAAAAAAAGTCTGAAAAACCACAGGTGGGACGGATGGATGGACAGACGAACAGCAAACCGATAGTACCCTCTGTTGAAACTGGTTGGGGACTAATAATTACTTCACGTCTGCCAATTGCAGGCACAGGTCACAGGTTATTTGGAGCGAAGTCTTCAATGCCCCTTGGAAAAGACCTTGTTGTTGTTATTGATCCCAACAATGTTTCCCACGCCATTCAATGGATGGCACACTCATTGATGCAATTATGCGCTAATTGCCCTGCCACCTTAAAAACTCCATGAGGTTGTTGTTCACTGTATCGAACCTGGACTACAATGCTCAAAGATGAGTCTGCTACTTCTGAGTACTCCAGTCACGGCCAAAGAACCCAGTTCAGAGACGAATGGAGATTTGGCCAAACTTGCTTATAGAGGCAAATACACTTGCACTGAAATTATTACTGAGATAACTGAACACCACACAATACACACCTGTGATTGAGTTTCACTCACGTATGAGTGAGCTACTTTTCAGCACTTACACATTGGAGTAAACTACTTTCTGCAAGCCATAAAATTTTGTTTGTACTCAATTGTTTTTCAGCACAATGACAATCTGGCATATTGTAGATTCTCATTGTTGGTCTCATTGTAGTGGTTGCCTGGTAAAAGGTATACTTGCATAACTAAACATGCCAAGGAAATCCAAATAAACTTTGTAATCAAGAATACTCAATGGCTCATCAGGCCTGTGCTAAATCCTGATCCCATCCCTTCACTGCTTTTAAAACATAGTCATGTCGACGCATCGGCTAACGCAGACTCGCCGCCCCCAAAGCGATGTTCTTCTTGAATGGCCACATTAAAGGTAATCACGTTTGAGCGGTTAACATGGTTTCCCCCAGTCGGAATCCAAATCCTGCTGGTCTCGTCAAGCAACTGCTTAACAAATTATATCTCCCCCAGGGATTAATCAGACCGGGTCAAAATGGTTTGGGCAGACGCGAGAATACTGGAGGGTTATTAGGCAACATTGAGGTACAACAGTGTATTGAAAGGAAACCAAATGACATCACTAAGGGAGTATCCCAGACAAAAGATAGATGGACACAAATTGATAATAATTCAATACACTTTATCATACAATAAAATAAAATAAAAAGCACTCAATACGAAATATTGAATAAAGGGCACCACGAGCACACAACCATTCACTCACATTGGGGGAAGGGGGGGCAGGCAAGATCTTTCAAAGGCTACGAGAGAGAGAGAGAGAGAGAGAGAGAGAGAGAGAGAGAGAGAGAGAGAGAGAGAGAGAGAGAGAGAGAGAGAGAGAGAGAGAGAGAGAGAGAGAGAGAGAGAGAGAGAGAGATGAAGCAGAGTGAAGAGGGGAGTGGCCCAGCAAGCTTCTAGCTCACTGCACTGGTTCCAATGGGCTTCTGGCTGGTAACTGGTTCTTCTCACTCTAACTCACTCTCTGCCCCCATGCACGACCCCTCTTATCACCTCCCGTGCGGCACGCCCACAGCATCCGAATGTCCCTCCTTCCACACTGGTTCGGCCACCCATGCAGCATGTAATTTCTGCCAAGGTGACATCATGTGGGCCAGCCGGCGTCAAGGCACCTCTCGAACCATCGTGGGCCGTGGGGGAATTTTAAAAGCCACACACTGGATGCAAAACTAATCTGTTACCACCCTAACCTCACCTTGCCTGGTTCACAGAGAGGACATGTAGAAATTACACTTTTCTAACTAATGTCAATGTCAAACATACTTATGTATGCCATCTATATACTTACATACTTACAAGTGAGGTACCCATGCTACACAAAGGAGGTTGGGGGGGGGGCAAAGTTTAGTGATAAAGTAAACAAACATCAGCATTAAGAAAACAACTGGGGCTTTTTAGGGACACAAAAACATATTTTACGACCTAATCTTACCGACTAAGGTCTCCTGTGGTACGTGTTGCGCCTTTGAGTTTTCAAAAGCAAACGGACATTGTGAAAATAGCAAAGAAGCAATGGCAAATACCAAATCCGCGAATGTCACGGGTAGAAACCCTCACATTATTTCCTGATTCTCCTTTTAAATCAATCTCTCCATATTTTCATTTCAAACAGCATCATTCCATTCACAAATTAATACTATACCATTAATACACCAAAATTCAACATTACAAACACTCATGAAGTAAACTAAGAGAAGCATCGTTCTGAAGTTACATCCAGATTGGAAGCAGCTTCGTACGGATCAAAATTCAAAATCATAATTGTATTGAGGAACTTATGAAATTCTACTTTAAACTCAATTTCTCGATATTTTCAATCCAAACAGCATCATTCCAAACACAAATTAATACCATACCATTGATATAACAAAATACACTATGACAAACACTCATGAGGTAAATGAAGATAAATGCCATTCTGATCAAGGTAGGGTATCCATCGAGGTAGGGAGCAGCTTTGTACGGATCAAAACTCAAAATAATAATTGCATTGAGGAATTTGTGTAACCTCCCACCCACCTTAGGACACCTGCTGGGACTCCAAAACATTCCACAGAAGGTTTGGCGAGGCTAGCCCCAAAACTGAGGGAGTAGTTCGGGGTCGGACAGATGGACGGACAGATAGACAGACACTCCTGCTTTATAATATAGATGTACAGTGACTATAGAAAGTCTACACCCCCTTTCAAATTTTTCACCTTTTGTTGCCTTCCAGCCTGAAATTAAATTGCATTAAATTAGATTTTTTTCCACATTTATTTACACATCATAACCCAGAACTTTCAAGTGAAAAACATATTTTACTAATTTCAGGAAATTACTTAAAAATACAAAACTAGAATATCTTGGTTGGATCTTCGTGTCCACCCCACTTATAATGGCAATTGTAAATTAGGTCTGACAAAACCAAGATGGAACTTTTTTGCCTCAATGCAAAATGTTAGTTTTCATACAAACCCAACACAGCACATCACCCAGAGAACACCATGCCTACTGCGAAGCATGGTGGTGGCAGCATCATGTTATGGGGATGTTTCTCAATGGCAGTGACTGGGGCACTTGTCAAGATCGAAGGGAAAATAAATGGAGCAGACCCCGCTGCCCTCTGCAAGAAAGCTGAAATTGAGACACAGGATCGAACATGGAAGTTCACCTTTCAGCATGACAACGACTCTAAGCACACAGCCAAAGCTGCACTGGAGTGGCTAAGGAACAAAAAGATAAAGGTCCCTGAGTGGCCCAGTCAGAGCCCCAACCTAATTAATTCGAAAATCTGTGGCATGACTTGAAGATTGCTGTCTGTCAATGCTCCCCACACAACTTGACTGAGCTTGAAGAGTTTTGTGCAGAAGAATGGGTAAATATTGCCCAAATCAAGGTGTGCAACTCTGGGAGAGACCAAGGTCAACAGACTCACAGCTGTAATTGCTTTCAAAGGTGCTTCCACAAAGTATTAACTCAAGGAGGTGGACACTTATCCAACCGAGATACTGTATATCAGTTTAGCCCTATCTCTCAATGGTGAAGAATCACATAAAAAAAATTATTGGATCTGGATCCAGATTTGAATCTCACTAAAATGGAATCAATTCTTCCTTGTCTTACACCCAACTTGTCCACCAAATTTTGTCCGAATCCATCCACAACGTTTTGAGATGTCATGCTATATATAATTTTTGGCAGTCTCAATGGTGAAGAATCACTTCAAAAATTCTAGTAGCTGAATCCAGATCTTCACCAAAATCTAATCGGTTCGTCCTTATCACACACCCAACCTTCCTACCAAATTTCATCCGAATCAGTCAACAACTTTTTTTTAGATATCCTGCAAACAAACAAACAGACATACAGGGGTGAAAACATAACCTCTTTCACCTTCGGTGGTGTACGTAAATATACGTATAGCTTATAAATGCCATCTGTTAATGGCATCCATAAAAACAGAACAACTTTACTCCAATGGGTCCCTGTTTAAAAAAATGCTCTAACCTACGCGAACACATGGAACAGGCTAACTTAACATGCTACCTCCCCCTCAAATGTAACAATAGTCTGCTGTACTATACTGATATATGTGGTGAATCAATTTTATGGTATTCTCAGGTATTGTAATTTATGAATAGAGATACGGTTGGAATTCAAGTTCAGATTAAAGTTAGGGTTAGCTTTATAATTACAATGAGAAAGCATCTCAAAATGCAAAGCCCATCCACTTTGTATTCGGACTTCTTCTTATTCCATTTGCTAAACATGACGAAAACAGCAAAACAAAAAATACAAAAACATTGACGATTTTATACAACCTTGTCCTTTGGCCTTTTGATTAAAAAAACAAAAAAAATCAATCAGCTTCTAACTTTTGATTGGGACACCAATTAATTGATCCAATATGCAAATTCTTAAAATTTCAGGTCAATTGAATGAAAATTGACTATTTTATGTGGCGTTGACCTTTGACCTTTTGACAAATTAATAATTTTTCTTCTCCATATTCTCATCATATAGCTTTGTTGAAAATTTAGTGACAAAAGCTCAAATGGTCAAAAAAAAAGTTACAGCCCTGACAGACACACAGACAGTTACTCGGATCGCATCCGCTTCAACTTTATGGGGAGCATACGTTCCATGCTGTAGTGCGAATGTGAGCTTTTGTTGATCGTTGTAGGTTTATGGATAGTTGTTCCCAGTGAAAGACAGTGGTGATTTCTGTAATTGCGATGGGTGTTACGGCAGAAATATTCAGAGTAGTCAAAGACAAGCCAAGGTTTTTTATTTCTAAATACACAAGTACATGCAATGAGTACATGAAAATATATTGCCTCACATATTACAACGACTTATCTTTTAAAAAGTATAAACGTTTGTGCATCTTGGAGTGTTGTGAGTATCTCGTTAAGGGAACCTTTGGAAGAATGCCCCTTGGGATAGAATTGGAAACTTTTTGATAAGTTTTTTATAATGTCATGCAATTAATCCACAAGATGACACGTCAACAATTTCCTGCTTCTCGGAAGAAAGCGCTAAAAAAATTCAATCACCTAGAGCCAAGGTCAGCCAGGCGAGTTGATAACGATCATGCCATTTTTGTAAGCACCGCTATTGGTTTTTCAGAATTCTTTGATTTACATGTTCAGATTACACCCTGTTCTATTTTTTTTTAAATCGAAGTCACTATATGTACAAATACTGTAAATCCACTGTTCTTGCAATTCAGTGCATTCAGTGCCTGTTCAGTTTGTCAATCCCAATATATATTGAGCACAAGGAAAAATATCCAAACTAAAAAACCTAAATGTACGATCTGAATTCAACAGAAGCATTGATTTTTCACTACACCTTAGGGTTATGTTCGGGGTCAGGTTAGGGCTCGGATTAAGTTTTGCTCTCGATCTTCGGGGTCAGGTTTAGGGTTACCTCTTAGATTGCACTAAGAGGTGGGGGGTTAAGTTAGTGTGAGGATTAGCTTGCAAATCAGGCTAAGGGTGTTTTATTGTTCATTGGAATATAAAATTGGAATATTCTTTTCTGCTCATGTTCATTGTTGTGAAATAATAATGTTCACTGGTTTCTGTGTCATATAAAGCGGTCAACGTTATTCACATCTCCAGTGATAAGTCCTAAGCACAAGGCTTGCTCTTATTCTCTCATTGCAGAGAGGACAGTGATCATTCTGATTTTTTTTACTGACCCTCCGCTGTTCTAGCTCCCTCTACTCTCAATCTTCTGAGGCTTCCCTACCTACTCCAACATGCATGAGTTCCCTCGAGTACCCCCTCCTGGTTAAACTTCCGAAATCTAGGCTTTTCACCCATTTCCACTCTTTTACTTCTCCTTTCCTCCATTTGTAGAACTGCCTTCCTGAAGCTGTTCAATCACACTTTTCCATCCAGGGCTCCGAGCAGGCAGTGTACCATCATTTCCTGGCATTCCCCAATCCCTCCCTTTGATCTTCTGTATCCACGTTAACCCAACTCTTACTTGCAGGTTAACTGTGGTGTTTTCTCTCTCTCTCTCTCTCTCTCTCTCTCTCTCTCTCTCTCTCTCTCTCTCTCTCTCTCTCTCTCTCTCTCTCTCTCTCTCTCTCTCTCTCTCTCTCTCTCTCTCTCTCTCTCTCTCTCTCTCTCTCTCTCTCTCTCTCTCTCTCTCTCTCTCTCTCTCTCTCTCTCTCTCTCTCTCTCTCTCTCTCTCTCTCTCTCTCTCTCTCTCTCTCTCTCTCTCTCTCTCTCTCTCTCTCTCTCTCTCTCTCTCTCTCTCTCTCTCTCTCTCTCTCTCTCTCTCTCTCTCTCTCTCTCTCATATTGTAATCGGCTCTGTTTGTCTGTCCATCCGTCATGCTATTTCCTCCTAATCCGTTCTGCAGAAATTCACCAAACTTAGTAGTTTTAATCAATGCATGGCACAAAGGTGTGAGAGCAGTGTCATTTTTTTTAACCTCCACAACTTGGAGTGGGTAAAAAAGTCAAATACCAAAATATGCAATTGTGGCCACATATTACATCATATTTTTTTAATGAAGCTTTGTATATGCAATCAACATTAGGGGACATTTGATATATGTAACGTTTTTTTGTATTTGACCTCTGGTTCATGCTCCAGGGGGTGGAGACTGTAGTCGGTCACAGGTGTCAAAACAGAAGATTTTTTTTAAACTCGAATTTGAAAGTGGGTCATTCCTTGTGGAACTTTTTTGCCAGCTTTCAACTTTGCTTTCGGTGGAAATCGTGGGGATTTGCGATGGTGCACCATCGACTTTGCTCTAGTTTTCTTTTTGATGACTCCATTGCTTGTTGTGTCATGCAGTGGCCCCACTGTTAGCACATTACCTTTTTACCCTGTCACCTCAACCCTCCTTGCTCCTCTATTTCATGCATAAAAAACAGCACCCACTTGCATTGTTTCATATAAATAATCTCAGACTCCAGAATTCATTTCCCTGACTGTGCAACCTTTTATAGTTGTATTTGTCTTGCGTTTTTGATCAAACTGATACCGGAGAACTCACAACCAAGTACGCTGTCTCTTGAGTAAGTATTATTTACGCCATGGTTGTGTGCACATCATTTCCACATTTATACCGGAGAAATGTTGATTAAATCTTTCTTGCTCGTCAAGCAATCAGAACAAAGAGCATTGATAATGCTCTTTCACATGTTGAGAATATAAAAGGATACTCGTTCCACATTTTACATTGTGCATGACTCATTGATTTCCCCTTCATTTCATTCCAATCTGTTTGGAGATTTACAGAGTGCTATCTCCACAGGACAGTACTATTCATCACTCGAAGGGGCACAGTATGCAGTGGTCACGTGGTTTCATTATTTACATCAACACAATGGTTGTTTGTGCTCGAATGCAAGTCCTTCCTAGCTTATTCTTTGATTACCGCATTTCACGAATTGTTTATTAAAGCAATATGATGCCAGAAACACAAAGCAGTTCAATTCCAGCTATTAACAAATAGCTGGGATGCATCCTGAGATCAATAGTTATCATAAATTAATGGCTTTCTTGGTCCATGGTATAGATCTCTGGTATGATGGCTTAGAAGTATGCATAAATGCCGCTGAGCTATCCAGCCTGGATTCAAATCCAGGTCCATCTTTAAACTAAAATCCTGGTGTTTTACATACAGGGCAACACTTCAATTTGTGGGCCCTTCATGGGATGGACATTAAGTCCATCTGGTAGCACTGGGGGTGGCCCTTACGGTGTCTTTTGCGAAGAGTAGACGAGTATTGCCAGCACCC